>NW_009209998.1:0-3912 GCF_000690835.1 Fulmarus glacialis
TTAACTCTGTCCCAGCCAGAACGAGGACATTGTTAAATATTAATTAAGTCAACTGATATGTGCTTGAATGTATTTCCTATCAGTAAGCGTTCCAGCCTCTAGTAAATGAAGATGAATGAATCGCACATACAGACAGGCACACATAGTGTGTTGTGTACAGCAAAAGCAGGAAGTAATATATTAATATTACAGCAGGATGAAAACTGTTCTTGATTTATATTTGCAGAACATGGAATCATACCTTGTATACATGGTATTGGATTTAAAATTATCACCTTTGAAGTATAAAATGAGATCGATCAGAAAGCAGACAAATTACACCTTGCATGAGGGATGTGTGGAGGAAGGGGTTATTTTTACGTTGGCAATCACACAGTATAAACTGTTACTGTGGCAAATTAGCCCCAGCAGTTTTAAGGGTCTTGCTGCTTGTTCCGATATTGTGTGCTAAGCATCCTTACAGTTGGCTGTGGATTATGTTGCTCGCCACAGGTAATGATTATCTATAGCTATAAAACCTGCAGTACATCAGAAGGCTCTAAATAGCTTTCTGCAATGGACATCTGAAGGAACTGCCTATTATTAAAAGAAAATTTTAGTCTGACTAATCTTCAAAAAATCCTAAAGCCTTTCAGAGAGATGCATAGGAAATATGTATCACAGTGGCATTCTGTATCTTATTCCTTCTATCTATTTGTAGCTGCTAATCTTTTAAAAACTGTGTTCTGGTAAAGTCTGCGTACACATCCTGAAGTTCAGAACTGGGTGAATTTTAATGAAGTAAAAACTATCTGCATTTTTTTCCATTCTCAGGAACTCTTATTGAATTATATTTGTGTATGAACCTTCTGCTGGCAGTTCCAATTTGTTTATGAGGCCAAGACTTTAAAAAGAACAGATGCTGGATATTCATGCACAGTCATTTCAGGCCAGCACTTGTAGGTCCCACAAGCAAACACCTAACATTCAGAAATCAGACAGGCAGGTTTAAATACAGCAAACCTCAGTTTTGTGCATATGTTTATATGAAAATACTAGTTACTAGATATTTGAGGGCATACTTGGTAAATGATAGCTTGCCAAGTGTATTACCTCCATAACATTTTGTGGCAGCGGAATGAACATAAAATGTTTTATGGACTGTACTGTATATGGTTAGGATCACACGTGTTCTGAATGAAATGCAAACCTGCTTGGCAAACTTGGGCCTTCGCCAGTCGAAAGTTAGTTGGACATTTGTAAGAATGCTTTTTTTTTTTCTTTCTTCCCTATTCTGTACATTGCTGACACTCAAAAAGAGTACCTTTTCAGTAGCCAGACATTTTAGGGCAATTTACAAGTTGCTTAAAGTACTCTCTCCACTGTCTTCACTACTACGAGGACTGCAGTGCCAAGTCACTGTTGTTGCTGTGGCTGGAGTCTCACAAAAATCATTATTTGTGTTCTGAGTATAAAATACACAGTAGAAATACAAGAAGATTCCTGTACAAGGTAAGCGGACTGTTACGATGTCTGCTGCCAGTGTGTCTGCTGTCTGTGCAGGAGAAAAAGTTCCAGTCAACAAATATGGTCTGAACTGGGAAGATTGGTTCTGCTGTGTCAAGTCTGGGGAAAGAAACGCAGCAGAGTTTCCAGCTAAAGTCTTAGATCTAACCCAACTTTTCTTTGAGAAGAAAGGCCTTCAGAGGGCGATGGACAGATATAGCTGCCAGTCAAGACTGAAGAGAATGATGTAGAGCTAAAGGGACTATATTTAGCCACCTGCCATGCAATCCCAAATGTATGTAGTCATACTACTGTGTGTAGCTGTGTGGAAAAGGTTATAACAGACTCTCCAGTAAATTAAAATGCTTTGGGGGGGAGAGAGAGAAAGCTATCTTTCTGCCTGTCAGCCTTCAGTATACCTTGCATGACTGACCTCATACGCTGGGAGAAACAGAATGAAATCAGACTTCCAAATGTATTTGCAATTTCAATGTTCATACAAAAGGCTCAGCTCAGCTGTGTCCCAGTGAGGGACTCCTCAGTGTTATTTTGCGTTTATCACAGATGCAGTTTGCCCCCCGTGATGATCCAGACAGACATTGATCTTTTTTTTTTTTTTATCAGTTATTTGATCAGTTTCAGATTTTAAATACTGTCTTAGAGATGTCTTTTGCTTTTTTATTTGGGATCTTGCTACCTTTCTAAATTGCATCAGAGAAATTATTTTCCATTATTTGTTGTATTAAAATGAACAATCAGCTATAGGAAAAGAAGATAATTTTTCAAGCGCATGCATTTCAAGTGGTTACATTCAGCATCAGAGCTGTGTTACTTTCTCTGCAAACTTGCAGGGCCTTTGATATGCAACTCTTACTCAAGTTCACATATTTTTACCGCAGACTGTCAGATCACAACAGAAAGGAATAGTATGTTTAATTATGCAGAGCAGGTCTCTGAATTTCTCTTGGGAAAATGCAAAGCGTACACTAGTAATGTTGCAAAACATACTCAACTAGCTTTTTTGATCCTTCCATAAATGTGAAATTAGACTTTACTGCCAAGAAGGGATGGTAGAAATAGCCCAGATTTTCACTTTAGTTGTCTGGCTGAAATCCCATAAATTCCATTTAGTTCCCCACCCCAATAATTATTCTAAAATAAAGTCATCTCATCCTCATCTGCTCTAACTGCCACCTTCTTAACCCTGCTCTAGTCAGCTTCAGTTCTGTGGTGTTATTTAGCAGCTGGGAAAGGACTGACGAATGCATAAGAATGCAAAAATGATGTTATAGCCTTTACCACTGAGCTTAAGAATACATGATGCCATGAAATGCATATGCAGAATTTGGCCCATGAACTCAGATATTGGTAGCTGATAAATGTCAGCAAACGTTCTGATAAATTGTCAGCAATTAACGGGTAGTCACTTAACATGTTGGAAGCGTTGTGAAATGAAACATTTCTTGGAATGTATAATCTCAGATTGCTGGGTAGTTCAAAGTTTTAAAAAAACTAATAAATTGTTGTCTACTTTGAATTTTGAACTCCATTTTGCCTCACAGTGCTTTGCTATTTATCTTTGGATATGAAGAATGTCAGAAGGGCTATAGAAATGTCAGCTATAGAAATTCATCTTTAGAGAATCACTAATAGTCAAAGCTAACCACAAGCATAAAAGGAAGGCAAGGCAGTAAACTGAGAGTGTCTCTGCTATCACAAGATGAACCGGACTAGGAAGCCATGATAGTCTTCTGTTAACTCCCTACTATACATATTTTTTTCTGGTATTTAGGAAACTATAAATTCTTTTTATCATATTTAAGCTAGATGTTGGAGATCTCAGTGGGCATCTCTAATAGATAGCAATATTATAGCATTTATGATATGGAGCCATATAGCACCCAAATTAAAACATGTTTGATAGTGCAAATCAGGAGAATTTTTTCCTCCACGGGGATTATTCTAGCCAAAGATGTGCAATGTTAAAATGCTCTCAGTGCTATAATTACTATAGAAAAGGACTCTTGTTGTTTTAGTTACAAAATCCAAAACCACTGATGCCAAGGGTATCCAAGGTACCTCTACATTAGTGTTTTAGCTTTGCTTGGGTGTTTGCTTTTGAAACAAATCTCCTGATCATCCTCACCTACCATGCTTTCTTCTACATCACAGAGCAGTCTCAGGGCACATGCACTGGCTTTCTTTGGGGTGAAAGTTAGCACCCTCCAAATACAAACATGCGTTCAGTGAATGGGACCAGAATACAGAATACATAAGTCCTAAATAACCCTTCCCTCTCCACACCCAAAACATGTGTTGGCGTTACACTGAGAAGGGTTGTTAGACCTGGAGAAAGATTCAGGGCTCTATATTACCTGCTGCACTGGGTCACTGAATAATATAATTGCAATATTATAATGATATAAT
>NW_009209999.1:0-10054 GCF_000690835.1 Fulmarus glacialis
AGAGCTGCCAGCTGCTTGGGGGTGTCGGAGAGGTTGGGTAGAGCCCTGCCTGCCCCTGCCGAGCGCGGGGCCTTGTGGTCGCCTGAGCCGCCTGAAGTACCCGCCGGCGGGAGGGCCTCGGAGGTGCGGTTCCTCTTTCCAGGGGGGGTGAGGTAGTCGCTCCAGTGCCGTTTGCACGCCACGCTTCAGAAGATGCTCTCGTAGAAAACTCCAGCCGGGTTGTTGAAACCGGAGGGTAAGGAACACGATCGACCAGCTCCAGAGGGAAATCTGGACTGCCCTGAGACTGCGAGCTCCCACTTGCATGGGAGTGCTCAGCCGCTGCCCTGAAGGGAATGCTATGGGAAAGATCTTCTGTGAAAGATTTCCGTGCTTGGTCCATATATTAAAACGTAATATAACTGCAGGCATTGGCATAAATAGCTCTCCTTCATTTCTTGGTAGCTGTGAGAAACTTTCCTCCACTCTTAGCCCGCCTCTGAGAAATAGTTGGGTGACAGACAAGCCTCGTGAATTAAAAGAATGTTCTTCTGTGTTTTAGCAGGATCTAGTTTTGTTTGGCATTGAAAATCTCTCATGGAGAATGGTTAAGCAGGGATCAATGACCACTCGGCAAGAAACACTCCTGGAAGAGTTGCTATCAGAGCAATCTTGCATGATGATAAAAGTCTCACAGATAACCTCTTCTGTAGCTGAATACTTCAGAGGTCATAGACCAGCTTATTGACTGAAATACAGATGTTGCAGATACTGGATTTTATTTTTAGCATGAAATTTCACTTGAGAAGCATGTTATCTGTTTTTTATTCCGTGTGTGTGATCAGGATGCCAGATTTTTGTCAGCAAGTTCAGCTTCGTGTGAAATGACACCAAATTGCTTCAATGTTTAGCACCTTTAGTCTGTCCCTTCCATCAAAAAGTCTTCCTTAAAACTGATCTCTTCCTTATTGGGGGAGGGAGGGGAAGCAGCTTGGTAACTATAACAGTGAAGTAATCATGGTGAGCTAAAAAGTTGCATCTTAATAAACCTAAAGGAGGTTGCACTTGTATATATATACATATACAGTAGTTTTGAGAAGCAAATGCCATAGCTGCCGGAAGACAACTTCCGCCTTCTATCTAGCACAAAAAAGGTTGGGCTTCTCTTTGTCTGACACTTGGCAGTTCGCTTTGACTTCACGATGGCTTTTTGATGGGAGGGACAGGCTGAAGGGTTCTGTATGTTGAAGCAATTTGGTGTCATTTCACATGAAGCTGAACTCACTGACAAAAATCTGCTTGGAAGATGGAAAGAATCAGACGATGATAATTTAAAATCCGTAGAATGAAAGTGGGAGTGAGCTAGGTAGATAAGAGGTGGCTATGATATGTGGGCTTTGTGAGTGGGAACAGATCCCTTTTTGGTTAGAGGGCAAGCCAGGGGAAGGACTAGAATGGGGACTTGGAACACTCATCACTTGAAGATACAGCACATGCTGACATTTTTATATTGCCATAGTAAATCATATGATCCCTTGAACACATGCGAGTTAGTGTGATAGAAATTCTCTTCCGTTGACAGGTCGTTGTTTGTCAAGGGACTTTTTTACATGGAGGTGTTAGATGAGAGATTTCTTTTTTTCCTGGCTGCTTTGTATCTCAAAGTGATGCAGCTGCATGTGAAAATCTTATCTTGGCAACAGAAGTTAAAATGACTGAGTTTGCAAGCATCCAGATGAAAGAGGAGGAGAAAATGTTTCATTTTGAAGCTGTCAGCTCTTTACAGAACACTTGAGCATGAAAGGAAATGTTGAGGGGAAGGAGGCTTAAAAAGGAAAAATAATACATGAGTTGTTTTTTTGAGCTTGAAAAAACTGTTTCCTGTAAATAGTAAGATGTCTTTAAGCAGTGTTTTTGGTTTGGTTAGTTTCCGGAAAGGATGTGAACTTTTCTTTTTCAGGCTTCAAAATGGTTTGTCATACATCTAGTGCCTTTAGCACCCCACATTCATATTGCTTGAATTTATTGTCCAATGACGTTAATAGGAACAATGGTTGCTGAAAATTCTACCCCTCGTTAATACGGAAGAGTCAAATACTTGTACTCTGTGAAGCAATTGACACTGTTTCAAAATCTGGACATCCAATCAAGAACGCTCTTTTTTTAATTTAGTGTGCAGCAGTGGAGATTATATTGGTTGTGTGTTTTGGCGTTGTTTTTTTTTTTTCTTTTCTCATATGATTTTTAATAAGCTGAAAAACACTATTATTTTTCCAGATTTGTTCCTGACCTTCCATAAAAATGGCCAAGGTAAGAATAACATTTCTGTCTTCCAATGTAACAATGTGAAACAGATATTTTGTTTTTAAATATTAATCTGCAAGGGCAGAATGTGTAACTTGCATCGTATTTGATGGTGATATGTATGCTAAATTTATGGGTCATAAATAAGAGAGAATTCACATTTAGAAGACATAATATTGAAAGATTGAGTGATGTAAAATGTATCTTAAAGTAGTTTCCTACAAGTATAAACCTCTGCGGTTAACTAATACTGTTGGAAGGTTTTAATTTTGGTCATGGAGTTGCATACAATCTCCCTGGTGCATTTTCATTGAAACTTCCATTCTGCTACTGTGTTTTGAGCAGGAATCGTATAAGAAAAGGATGTTCTTAGATTTAATTTCTTCATTTACTAAGAGAGTCAACTGATCTTCCAGAAAAATCCTTCATAAACAATGTGGTAACTTAAAATATTATTGACATGCTGGGATTCATCTAATTCTTGGTCCCCTGCATTTGATATAATGGGTAGAACATCCATGTTAGCTTATTGGAGTGAAATGAATGATAAAGGGTGCTTGAGTAATGTGTTTGAAGAGGAAAACTAATAGATCTAAAGATTTCTCTTTAGAGAAATATTTGTAGCAGTATTTGTAGCAGTGGACATTTGGAACACTATTGTGTAAATTGCCACCCCCTGCCCTTTAAAGGAGATCTCTAAAGAGGACTGCCAGCAGATGGCTATCACTTCACTAGTCTTTCAGTGTTTTCATTTGGATGTGCTAAAAACAGATTAGAAATGGTCACCTTTTTATTTAAGTTCATAAACATTGGACACAATTTTTTTTTATTTTAAATGTGTGTGAAGACACTGTTTAAAAAGTGTGTGATTAGTGAATGCACTTCATACTTCAATAAGTAAATGTTTGGGGTTTTGTTTCTTTTTTACTTAAGGTGATCTTGGCTGGATAGCTTTTTTTTTTTTTTTAAACTCTAGGTGAATGCAGTTGTTCTGTACTTCATTATGAAACTGTTGAGTAGTAGGAACACCTGTGTGTTTTTCTCTCTGTATGTCATGTAGCTTCAAACCATTTGAAATAACTGAGGAAAGCAGTTATACAAACAAGTATGTCTTGAGTGGTTGCTTATTATTGCCTTATTTTATTTTATTTTTAGCAACAGCCTGCTCAGTTTACTAATCCAGAAACCCCTGGCTATGTTGGATTTGCAAACCTTCCCAACCAGGTTCACCGGAAGTCTGTGAAAAAGGGATTTGAATTTACTCTTATGGTGGTTGGTAAGGAAATATTTCATAGTCTTTCTCAAAATTAGTTCTTGCTCACAGGGAATTTGGAATTAAAATGGGTATTACTTCCACTATTGTAAGGCTTCAGTTTGCATCAGAAAGCTCGTCTGTACTGTAGCATTTAACTTTCTTTTATAGTTTATTAATTCATGCAGCAGTTGTTTTCCACATTACAAACCGTGTTTGAATACATTAATAAGTTTGTGGGTGAAGTGAACAAATTTTGTTGTGCACTCCAGTGATTGTTATTTCCATCCTTCTCTTCTGTCTTACAGGATTCGAGCATTCCGTTTAAAACACAGTTTAAAACTGTTTTTGCATTTGAATACGATCTTTGTTTGTTTGCGTTTTGATTAAGACAATAGTATTAAGGAGACTATTCTATTTAAAATGTTCTTTATGTTTCTTTAGCTCAAAAGAATCTGAACTCTGGTCTTTCCACCCCTTCTAAGTACTCTTGTAAGAGAAGAATAAGAATTGGATTAGTTGGTTTTGATGTGAGCTGTTACTTTTTAAATTGATCTTGATTTACTGTTAGCAGTTATAATTTAAAGTTTAATTCTATTTGATATTTCATTGAGAATCTGTGTTGATGTCTGGAATGGAAAGAAAAATCTAGTGTGTCTGCAGAAATACCTTGGTCCTCTGAGAAGTCGGTGTTGTTTTTGCAAATTAAGTAGGCTCCCAAATCAGGCTTGAGCATTTTTTTATCTCTCCTGGTCACACTGCTTGGGAGCTGTAACTTCTGAGTTTTGGTGTTTGAACTCTGTGATTTTCGCTTTTAAAATAGGCTTTTGCAAAAAGTAACCCTAATAGAATTAGGTTCTTTATTACCTGGCGTCACAAGAAGTAAATCCCATTTGTGTGTTAGATTCGTCCAAGAGAGATCACAGTGGAAATAAGCAGGAGAGGTGAGGCAGTACATGATAGGAGGTGTTTTAAGTTCTTAATTGTTTTGGATTCCAGTAGTTACAGAAAGAGTCTGTCCTCAAACCTTTCATTAGTTTTGCCAAATGACAGCCCTAGAATTACTTTTATCCTGTTTCTGGTTTTTGTAGTTCAGTGTTGGACTGAGTTGGCCCTTACTTTAGTCTTCCTAGAATTTTATCATAGTTGTTTATTGTATCTTTCATTGGATTTGCTTAGGATAATATCATAATGGATATCTTATAAAATCTAAAGGTAAAGCCAAACTATAAGCAGATGGTTCAAATTATGGTGTCTACTGTAACTCTTCAGAATTTACTGTTCAGTGATCCTAAAAAACTGAACAGTTCTGAGAAACAAAAGATGTGCTTTCTCTGCTGCAGCTAAACTTAATTTCCAGATCTCTTTGACATTAATTGCAAAGAGTGCTATGTGAAACAGTTCTGGCAGAAAGCTATATAAAATTATATAGACCAAACAGTCATTTCTAGCTTCTTGTAAAACAGAAAATAGGGGGAAAATGACACGGTGTCAGAGTAACAGAAAGGCAATTAACCCCACCCATGTCTCAGAGTAAAATTTAGCTTTAGTCGTTGCCTGCCAGTATTCCAAGAGATAAATGAAAACTACAGGAAGTCAACTTGGAGAAAAGTAATTTCATTGCAAATTTGGAGTGATATTTTAAGATACACTAGCAGCGGGAGGCAGCCGATGTAAGATAAACTAAACTGTGCTTTAAATTGTTGATTATTTCAACAGTTTGGAATGTGAATTCTTTCTCTTGAAATATGCATGGGGTTTAAGTATGTTCTCTTGTGGGCTATATCACAATGCCTGAATTGAACTATTATTCTTCATTAAGTTGCCATGATTCCTAATTTCTGAGCAGGAGAATGTTTCTTTAAAAGCTATCTGCACTGACAGAGTCCTAATCAATGATTTTTCTTCTTCGCATTGTTTTTTCTGCTATTGTTTATTGTAGTTTGTGAAAATATGAGCTGACTTTTATAACAGTTTGGCTGCTTGGCTGTGTTGCTTCCAAAGAAATCCTAACCACTTGTATTTATTAACAATTTCATGTTCATTCTCATTATTAAGCTATGACTTCATCTAAATAGTTATTTCACTTGAGGGTCACTAAACTCTAACTACTGTGGCCAGTAGTTAGAATAACTACTCTTTTCATTAATCCTTGACAGCGACTGTGAAAACCAATTTGTTTTACATGCAATATTTACCCAGACTGAAAGTATGGAATGTGCCACTGGTTAAAATCATACTTTTTTTTGTTTTGCTGAAATGATGCCATGTGACTGTTGAGTTACTCTGGCTGCATGTCTCTTTCACTGGTGAAGGCTGCACTGGTAAAATCTGATCTTGAGAGATGCATTCTATAAGGCATTAAAAACTGGCATGTCGTAGTCACATCTTTATTTAAAAAATAATTCCATCTCTTTTTTCTTTTGTTCCGATATCTTTGTCAGGCTTCTATTGCAGAATAGTTTGTGTTACTCAGAGGGATCATGTGGCCCATCATTTTTAACATCTAATTTTTTTAATTAATTCTATCAACACCTGAAATAAAACCAAAATTCTAGAAAAGGATTTGTTCAGTGAATTCAAGTACTGAGCAATTCATGTTGCTGGTCTTTTTTATGCCGTGAACATTTGTTCTGATTAAGATCTTGATTTTTAGCTAATTAGTTGGCTTTTGAACTTTCCTCAAGGCTCAGTCAGTAGCCCTAGAACAAAAATATATTTATGGTACATTTTGGTAATCCCCAATTTCATCAGTGAAAAAATTGCTCTGTGTGTATGCTCAGTAGCCATGTCATATCCCTCTTCTCTTGGGTTCTTGTTTGCCATATTAGCATAAAAAGCAGAAATAAATCATGCTTTATGATGGCTGGCTCTGCAGAAGTTCAGCAATGCCTTTTTTGTTGTTTAAATTGATGGTACAGCCTAGGCAGGATCTACCTTCTCGCTGTGTATGATCTTTCACATTCTGGAGTGATGGCAGAAAAGCATGCCTTAAAAAATCAGGAGACATGAAATGGGAAATTTTAAGTCTGAATTGATAGAACTCCGCTTGACTAGCAGATTTAATACAAATCATCAGTGAAAGCTCTGAGAAAGTATATTACAAAGCTGAGACGTAAAAATTGTTATTCAACCTTCGTGTGCAAACTTTTCTAATACAAAATTATAAGATGTAAATTTTTAAATGAAAAGATTTACATTTAACATGAAAGAAATGTATAGTCAGATGATACTGTATGGAAACAGTGGAAATTAATTGTGTAAATATGTTGAATTTATCTTTATATTGAATCACAGGTGAATCTGGACTGGGAAAATCTACATTAATAAACAGCCTCTTCTTGACAGATCTCTACCCAGAAAGGATAATCCCAGGAGCTGCTGGTAAACACACCTTTGTTCTAGTTTCTTTGTTCTAATGATTTTTGGAGTTGAATACTTTTACCTTTGGATTTTAGTAACAGCCAGTAGTGATTTCTAGCTGTAGTAATTTCTAATGTATTTCCTTGTACTTGAACTGTTTTGATAGAATTGGTTCCCTCTGTACCCAGGATGTATATGAGGTCTTTGTTGTTTAGTCCTCAGGAGTATTCATATTGGCACCTAGAAAGTTGATCTCTTCTTTTGTTTAAAAATATGTCATCGTGTCACAGTAAGGTAAACAATCAACTCAAAAAATCAGAAACTTTCTTTAATCTATTGCAATTCTAAACGTATGCATTGTTTATGCCTGCTTGGTCTTGCAACTTGATTGCTTTGCTTTGGGTTGGTATTTAGTGAATGTGAACTTCACCTCCTTTTCTTCTTCAGTCCCTTGTCCCTTTTTTTATTCTGTTAACCAAGGCATACAATAATCCAACGAAAGAGACTGTTGTAAGAAAATAGAGGAAGATGCTATTTTTTTCCCTCTTTACTACTTGTTGAATGACTTGCTTTAATAGTTTATCATGATAGCTGACGATTACTTATCACTTTCAACCTTAGGAAAGAAATCCATTACGTATAATTTAGTATTGTTCTCCAAACTGCTGGTTACCTACAGTTTCTCCCAGTCCCTTTTGCCTTAGCTTCTACATTGTATTTAAGAACAGTATGAAATCTCAAATAATCTTCTAACAAAATCTGAAGAACTTAAGTACTGAGTCTTGCTGTTATCAGGCCTCAGAAGGTAATCCGTGGAATAACACTTATATGTTGCATCTGCCAATTAATCTTTTGAGTTTATCTCAAAATGACATAGTCTTATAAATTCTATTCTGAAAGATCAAGTTTATTGTCTTTTAGAGAAGATTGAACGCACTGTGCAGATTGAAGCCTCAACAGTTGAAATTGAAGAGAGGGGTGTGAAACTACGTCTAACGGTTGTAGATACACCAGGATATGGGGATGCTATCAATTGTCGAGACTGGTATGTACACAGAGTATGTATTGATCTATGTATGAAGACTGACATCCATTTCGTATTTGTCCTGGGGGTAGGAGGGGGAATAAGTAACTGAAGTGGGGCTATATAAATAATGATACGCAGTTTGAAGTAGGATGGCCCAAGTGGCAACTCTTTTAAACACTTCCATTCCAAAAGTGATTCAAAGTGATTATACTGTTAAGTCATTATCTTACCTTTTTTTGGTGTGTTACGCAAAGTGCTGAATTTGAGGTGTGATTTTTGGAGAGATGGGCATGTGTTCTAATTTTGAGGAAGCTTAATTTAAGTGTTATGAGTTCATTCAGATATATGTAAGGAGGCATCAATAACTTCCACACAACTTGAAATAAATTTTGTTACACAAATATTTTGATTTTTTTTTCCTTAGTTAACTTTCTTAAGTTTAGAAAAGTTTTAAGTGAACAGTGACCTTGACCTTTTTTTATAGTCAGAAGGAAATGTAACCACATTTCCTGGGTGGGAATGGGACACAAGAAATTTGAGATTAACGGCAGAAAGTAATTCATCTAGTCTTTAGTGCAAGTAAAAATCCACCTTTAGATGTTGTCCACATTCATTTGAGCATTCTCAGATTCTGTGCTTTATTTTTAAGTGCATTTTCATCATCTTTGGGTTTGATTGTTTGGGTTTTTTTAAGAAATTTACATTATAATAAGTACTGAGAAATAATCTTTGAGATTAACGGCAATCAGTTTTCAATGGTAATCCCTCCTCCCACATCTCTCAAGCCCCTGAACCTCAACGCAGGGACTGGGGAATGAAGTCCTTCCCATTGTAAGTGAGGATCAGGTTCGAGACCCCCCGAGGAACTTGAACATACATAAGTCTATGGGACCCAACAAGATGCATCCCATCTCGTTGGGTTATCTATGGCAGATGTAGTTCCCAAGCCACTTTCCATCATATTTCAAAAGTCATGGCAGTCAGGCAAAGTCCCCAGTGACTGGAAAAAGGGAAACATCATGCCCATTTTTAAAAATAGTTAAAAGGAGGACCCTGGGAACTACTGACCAGTCAGCCTGACCTCCGTGTCTGGTAAGATCATGGAACAGATCCTCCTGGAAGATATGTTGAAACATATGGAAGGCACGGAGGTGATTAGACACAGCCAATATGGCTTCACCAAGGGCAAATTGTGCCTCACTAATCTGGTGGCCTTCTACGATGGAGTGGATAAAGGAAGAGCTACTGATGTCATCTACCTGGACTTCTGTAAGGCCTTTCATATGGTCCCCCATAACATTCTTGCCTCTAAATTGGAAAGATATGGGTTTGATGGATGGACTGTTAGATGGATTGGATGGCTGCGTCCAAAGACTTACAGTCAATGGCTCAAAGTCTAAGTGGAAACCAGTAACAAGTGGTGTCCCTCAGGGGTCCATACTGGGACCAATACTATTTAATATTTTCATCAATGACATAGTGGAATTGAGTCCACCCTCAGCAAGTTTGCAGATGACACCAAGCTGAGTGGTGCAGCTAGTTCACTAGAGGGAAGAGGTGCCATCCAGGAGGACCTTGGTAGGCTTGAGGAGTGGGCCTGTGCAAACCTCATGAAATTCAACAAGGCCAAGCGCAAGGTCCTGCACATGGGTTGGGGAAATCCTCAGTATCAATACAGTCTGGGAGATGAATGGGTTGAGAGCAGCCCTGCAGAGAAGAATTTGGGGATACCAGTGGACAAAAAATTGGACATGAGCCGTCAATGTCTGAAAGCCATTCGTATCCTGGGCTGCATCAAAAGAAGTGTGGCCAGCAGGTCAAGAGGGGTGATTCTCCCCCTCTACACTGCTCTTGTGAGACCTGCATCCAGCTCTGGGGCCCCCAGCACAAGACGGACATGGACCTGCTAGAGCAGGTCCAGAGGAGGGCCATGAAAATGATCCAAGGGCTGGAACACCTGTGAAGAAAGGCTGAGAGAGTTGGAGTTGTTCAGCCTAGAGAAGAGAAGGCTCTGGGGAGGCCGTGCTGTGGCCTTTCAATATATAAAAGGGGCTTATAGGAGAGATGAAGAGAGACTTACTACCAGGGCCTGTAGTGACTTCAGACCAGTTATCCTCAGAGTATTCAGC
>NW_009210000.1:0-81152 GCF_000690835.1 Fulmarus glacialis
GCCCTTGCGTTCGGTAAGGGGGCCGGGGTGCCGCTTGAAGCCGGCGCGGTGGAAGGGCGGCCAGCTGGGGGGCACCTGTCGGCTTGCGGCGCGCTGCGGCACCGTTCGCGTTTTCTTTACAGTTAAACTGCATTTATGGCACACGTTGACTGCCGACTTAAAGGGGGTATCTTGCACGGTGAATCGTCTTCTCCGTAGACGTGTGATGGTCCAAAGAAAGTAGTTAAGCAAGGTATGAAAAGTTCTGTTCTTACAGCGGTGCTCATCACCGCTGTCTTTAGCTGCTGGGACAAACTGCAAAGCAGATTGCAATGCTGTAGTAATTAAATTAATATTCAAATTAAATTTTATGCTCAGTTGTTCTTTAGCAGTAGACACTTCTAATGTTTTTAAAAATTTCTCAGTAATTATTTACTGCAATTTGAAGTTGATGCCTAAAGTTATTTTCTGTTTCTCACTGATTATTTTTGGCTATCTCTTATAGCCTAATTAATCCTAAACCCTAAAAGGTTTAATGAAGAGGTGAAATACTGATATCTTAGTGAGTTCTAATAATGTAAACCTCACTTGTGACTCATGTATATTCTAATTAATGTAGGCTTGGTGATTAAAACTTAAAAAGCATAGACTTTGTAGATTTGACGGTAGCTTTTCAGAGCATCCTGCATCTGACTTGTAAACAGCTCTTCAAGTTTGACTGGTTATGAGTTTTTTTTGTTATTCAAAGTAGCAGTCTTAAACCTTTGGATTTTTAAAGCTTTCATACTGCATCTTACTCCTTGGAAGTGGCGGAGAAAAGCAGTCGGTGAGGCAGTCACTCAGGGTCAGTAACAACTGCAGCACTTGTGCAGATGGGAAGAGTAATGGCAGGAAGGCATTCTCTGTGTTTTACTTATGTTTGAAGCTGTCATATTAACTTTAGGTAATAAATAGGGGAGTGAACGCATTGTGGCAAATGAGTTCTCCATGGGCCACCATCAAGTGCTCCTCAGACCGCAGCAACCCGCAGCCCACGTGAGTGGGCTCGCTGGCAGTGTGTCTGGGGAAATTGCTCATACAGCCAGGCTGTGTGCTTGGGGGCAGGGGGAGCTGGTTTTCTCCCTTAGGGTATCATAAAATGTAAGTACTATTTAAGGATGATATTACTTGAACTGATGTAAAGAAAAAGTACATTGAAGACCCTTCTGTTGCTACTTTTACTTATGGAAGTTTCACAGTAATGCAAGCGGGAAGCAAGGGGGAAGAGTATACGGTAAAACTGAAGTTGAGACCTGGAAGTACTCATATGGCTTTTAACTTCAACATGGTCTGGTTTTGAATATGCAAGTAATGTTTACTGATTTTGTTCAAGACTCAGCTGATGGAGTTGATGCTCTAGTTTTCTATTTGGTGTAAATATGTAGTAATACTTGTGTAATAATATAGTAGCATTTGTGTAATATCTTTCTGGTTGCTTGTATTATGTATTTTCATAGTAATGTTTAGATTTGGAAAAAACAGATTCTAGCTTTTGATTACGTGTTACAGCTGCAAGTATAAACTACTTTACATTAATTAGAAGCGGTGTAGATAAACAAATGTGACTGTCTCTAATTCAGTTCTTAAAATTTGGTCCTATGTTAAGCGTTGATCGTGAATGTAGGCAGGTTCAGGGAAGAAGCAATGACAGTCCTCTAAAATATGTTTCCTCAGACTTTGTATATTCTTACTTTGAATGTGCAGATGCCTTTTTCTTTTCTTTGCTGCGGCTGTCCTTGCTGCATCCAGCTACCGTGCTCTCGTAAGGCAGAGGCATTGTTTTCTGGAGTAGCTGCCTCAGTTCAAAAGAGGCATTGGAGAGTGTTTCCTTTACAAAACGAAGTGTAATTTTGTTTTCGCTAGAGTGAAATTTGTAGTACTGAGAAAGTATAATTCCAATATCTAAAAGTTGTGTGTATAAAACAATGACACGGCTTTACTTAAGAAGAGAGAATGTGAAAAAGCCTGAAGCAAATGTAGATAGCTCCTTCTGCCCTTTGTACACGAGTGTCTTTCTCATGATTTTGCCTCATTGTTTTTTTACTATTCCGATGGGATCATGAGCTGTGAGTGAGCCATGTTTACTCCCTTTACTGTTGCAGTCGATTCATAATGAAGTGGATGGCAGTCCATCCGTAATGAAGTGGATGTATGGGGAGAAGCGAAGTCCTCGGTAATTATTTCTTGATGTTAAATAGCATCACTAACAGGAAACGACATTTGTCATTAACTGTCCAGGACACTGCAGCTGGCTTTCTTATTCGTCTGGCTACACCTACCTCAAACAAGGATGGGTGAAATACACAGTTGTTCTTGCATGTTTTATGATAATCTTTGAAAATATCATTTGACAGTCTACTGTAATATTTTCTAAGTGTAAATATAAAATAAATTAGAGGTAGGGACCGGGACACTGCTTCAAGGAGTTCGCACAAGGGAGGCTGTTAACCAACTTCTTGACCTCCACAGTTCTGTTTATTCCCATTTGAAAGAAATAGCCTTAGGCACCCAGCTCAAGTGCTGATTGCTTCTTCTAGAGATTAAAATCTTAAATGTAAAGGACTATGCCGTTTGTGTTCTTTAAAGTGTAAGACGTGCAACATAAATGGTCCAGAACTCTGAGATTTTTCTGGCACGTGGGAAAAGCCAGAAAATCCCATGTAAAGTTGTTGAGGCTTAATAGAGCAGTTTGTAAATATGAAGCAACAGAAATGTTGAACAGAAAATTATTTGTGCTTGAATGTTACAGGTGTTTTCATTACATGTAGCAGTTCTGGTATTTTTGCAAATACTTCTGATTTGCAGTTTGGTTCAATGTAATTTGAAGTCCCAGAACATTTGTTAACATTCCAAGATGATTTGGTGAATGATTCTTTTTTACTGTGATTTGTGTTTTGATATATGACAATGTTTTACTAATACAATTTGTATGGCTTCTTTGAAGACTTCTTTTAAGGTTCAAGACTTCTATAATTTGGTGATATCTTGATGTAGTAGTAGGAAGCTTTAATATTAGTTATATGCAGTTAAGTTTATTTTTGCATTGTAGCGATGACTGATAATGGTGAAGTACGTATGGTGTGTGTGAACAGCTTTTACTTATGATGTTTAAGTGGAGGGATGATTCCTTTCCTTCAGGAAGCTTGGCCTGTGTGGGCAACGGGGGCTGAGCGTGCGCACCCAGCTCCTGCCACCCCTCACTCCAGTAGCAGTGGTGGCTGTGGAGCAGCAATGCTGCCTCTTGCTCCTGGGAGCAGCAGGAGATGGCTTGGCGAGTGACCAGCTCAGTCCACATGTGCACATGTGTGTGTGCATACAAACTCCTTGCATTGCCTAAAACTTGTATCCCGTACCTGTGATCTCTTTGAGTATATCTATTTATTGCCTTGCAGGATGGGCAAGGGGACTTTGTGCCAGCTGCTGCTGGGGAAAGGACATTGTGAGACAGTCCGTTCTTGTACCAGCTAGCTGAGGCCGTAGCAGTAGAGGGGTGGCTTCAGGTATCTGAGCCAAGTGTGAGCAGGCCCCCCTTTAATCTGCAGCAGGTGTATAGACAAAGAGGAACCGATGCATAAATGGTGATGATGACCCTCAGAGGTACTTGTATCTCTTCCTTGTTAGTCTTTCTGCTTGGTCAGCAAGGACATAGACCTGGAGGAAAGTCAGGAGCTGCATCGCAGCCATTCAGAAAGCAGCAACTGTCTTTACAAGCCGCCTTATCTCTTTTATTTGGGCTTGCTCTGATACTTGTATACAGTGGACGTTTGGCACAGGTATATACAACTAGACCATTTGTAGTAGAGGGGATATACTATCTCCTACCCTTAACAACTCTCCTCCCAAGATCCCTGTCACAAAAAGTAACAGCTTTAGTTTCTATGTCTTCGGAATAGGATCAAAAAATCCAGTAGTTTCTTATCTTGCATCTAAATGAATTGAAGAAGTATACACTTCTTCTTTGTGATGCTAAGTTACATGCCTCTCTTATTTCAGCAGTGTAGATTCAAGACTGATTCATAGTTCTGGACTTTAACAAAGGTGCCTGCTTTATGGGTAGTGTTTGATTGTTTTGGATCCGAATTGGTGCAATACTAAGTGTGTGCTTATTGTGGTTGTTCCATGTGTTCTCTTTATGCCTTTCAGAATTACTTGCAGAGCCTAATATCAAAGTCTTTCTGAAATACTAAATCCTTTAACAGAATTTTAGTGCTCTTCCATTCCTTTTAGCAGGGGGGATAGCCCTTGTGCTCCACAGGGAAGATATCTTATGTCCAAACTAACCCTAAAGTACTTTTTCAGATTTGTTAGAGTAACATTATATGCAGCTTAAGTATGAACAGTGTTTTGAACTGATATTTTTTACCCATAAATGGTGTATTTTCTGTGCAGCTCCCCGTTTGTATGTTGTCATCTAAAACCAAGCAAGACATTGCGTTAAAGGTAGATGTCCTGGTTAAATTATTTGATTCTAGGCCTTCAGCTTCATAAATCGGGTCAAATTCTATTTAAGATACCAAGGGAATTCAGTCCTTTCATGAAAGGGATGAACTTCTTTGATGGAAATCTAAGTCTGTTGTCTTCTCAAGGTAATATGACATCCCTTTTAGTGTAGGGCAAAGACGAGGTTGAGCGTTTCATCATCTCTAGCATACATTAGTTCAGGGAGCACCTGAAGTTTATAAAACCTACAAAAGGGTAGCAGCATTTTAATGAGGTGCATACGTAAAATGAAGCATGTACCATTATTTATGTACTGTATGGAATCTATCAGAGATTAACACAGGAAGGTTCAGTGGAAGGAGTGCAATTCTTGGGGCACTTTTAAAAGCCCATTTTAAAAGCACAGTTTGTAAAAATGAGTCTTGTACGTGAAGGAATGTGAAAGGGTATCATAGCTGCTAAATTTGGTGGAACCCCTTATTGTCACTATCGTTTGTCAGGGGCTCAGAGATTAAAAGGGCTGTAGCATGTTTGATGGCACTTCTCATACCAAATCTCTTGTATGTGTACCCTCCACAAGAGTGCTATAAAGAGGCAGACAGCGGTTTTCTGGAAGGGTCAGAAGATATGTACTACTTTTAATCACGAAATAAACAGTGTTATAATTAGCTGGAAAACTTTGTGTGTGGGGGTGTAATTTTTTTTTCAGCTTGTTGTAGGAAAATGCTACCTAGGTCCTTGTCTGAATATTCTCCAGTGCTCAATGGTGAAAGCACTGGGTGGAGGAGGGAGGGGGGATCGCCTCCAGAAAGGTGATCTCCAGAAGTAGCAGAAAGGGAGGTGCTCTCCCTCTGTCGTGGAGCTGCACACAACCAGTGACAGCTGTGCAGCCGTGCTGAGGAAGAGGTGGAGGAGGTTGCCCCATTACACCCTGTTTCGCCTGTTTTTTTTATAATTGGAAAGTTGTCCTGGGAAGTGGGGAAGAGAGATACGGACTTGCTGTGGGTGTTCCCGATGCTTTGGACTTTTCACCTTCCATTTTTGAAGAGTATGGCAAATACTACAGCTGAACATTTGCAGCTGTCTAGTCCTCTCAGTACTTAGGAGTTGTCTTGTCTTTTCTGACCTGTCAGCACTTTGTTAACTGCAGAAATGTCTAGCAGCACTGAATGATCCTTATGAATGCTTGTCCAAACAGATGGACAAATATTTTTGGCGGCATCTGCGTGGAGGATGATCTCCCTCCCTTGTGCAAGGGGCTTAAAGAACGATTTTCCTTTTTAGTTAGAGAAATACGAAGTTGGGGAAACAGCACAGCCATCAGCAGTACCAGCAGCACAGGTGAGCCCAGTGTGGGGATGTGGGTGTGCCTGGGGACTGCAAGTAGCTCTCTGGGGTTTTCTCCCTTCAGAAACATCCTCTGGAAGGGGGAGCTATCAGGAATTGCTTAAGGGTTTATTTAGTTCTGATTTGTTTGATTTTGCGCCCTGATTAGACACCAGTACGTGAGACCAACGTAGCTGTCGCCTTAGGTAAGCCAGGGTACACCGTGGGGTGTTGCAGCAGCAGATAGATGTGGTGAGGCAAGTTCTGTCTTTGTTAATATACAGTGGCAGGGAATCCCAGCCAGCATTATGTTGTTTGGATTCTCAAGTGGGGAGAGTGAAACAAATACTTTAAGCACTAGAAGAGGATGGTAGCAGAAGTATATTGCTGCTTGCATTGAGTACAAGCAAGGGGAGGCAAGTGTGTTGCTCTGAAACAAGCTAACTCCACGTGGGGTGCTGGCAGCGGACTGATCCTATGCAGAAATGTCCCAAGACTGTTCTCCATGCCTTCAATGAAAAAAATAAACAAACTGTGCACTCTATTTGACTTTCATAGATTTCTGCATCAGACTAAAAGTGCTTGCATTTCTCTAGATACTCTGTTAGATGAATAAAAAATCTGGACCACAGGGATGGATTTGCTGGCTGTGCGGTCTGTGGATTGAGCTCTGTTGGATCATATCTGAACTGAGCTTCCACAGTCCTGTTCAAGTTTGGACGCAAGGTAGATGGGAGGAAGCCAAAGTTGCTTAAGAGGTTGTAAAAATCCCTTTTCCGCTATCCCTCCTCTGCTTGTCTTTCTCCCCCTCGTCCACTTATGTACACATCCTCTCTCTGACTGCTGCTTTTAAAGCTGGTGGTATTGCTTGTTGTCTGCCAAAGACAAGCGCAGAAAAGCTCTATTGGGATCTCTAGCATCTGGGCATCTCTTACTACATTTGCAGCAGCAATTTCTTTTCTCCCTTACCTACTCTATTTACACTGTGCTAAAAGTATGCTCGGTGCCTCACAGAACAAATAGTTCGAGAGCTCTCTTCTGTGTCAAGGGAGGCTGAGCTGAAGGCAGAGGAGATGTATCTGGGTGTAGAGAGAATTTCGTGCAGGTATGTAGCTCTTAGCCAGTGCTAATAATACAAAATTGTTGGGTTTTTTGGTGCATAATTTAGTTTGCTTTATGAAAGAAATTTGAGTTAGGCATTTGAACAAAGCCAGGTTGAACGATGATGATGATGAATGTTTTCAGGAAGAGTACTCCAGGCTTGAAGGGGGAAGTGGAAAACAGCACAGAGGTTTCAGTGAGTTGAATTCACCAAAATGTTTTAACAATTTGTCGAGCTTTTGTGCTACTGTAAATACGTGCTAGTAAACCGCTAAAACGGGCGGTTTTGCTTGAGATAGAAATGTAAGTGCTGTGAGCTGTATTTTTTATTTATTTGAATATTACATTAAAGTACCCTTTCATGTGGGAAGACTGGCATTTTAAGAATATTTAAAGCTGTTAATGGCCAGTCAGCCACTTTGCTGAACTGCTGACTTCACACATACCATTTCCTTTTTCAGGTTTTTACAACCCCACATCTTCTGACTTTTAAAGCAGGATGGGGAGGGGGGGAAGAGGAGAGAAGCTATTTTTGTTTTCCACTGGTAGCCATAGAGCAGCTCTAAACTCTAATTTTTAAAATTACTGTCAAATGAGTAAATGTTGACCCTACATGACATAAATTGTTTCTGTTGTCCATTGGTACAAGCTATGCTGTTTAATTTGGAGACCTTACTTTTCTGCTGTTCTCATTTATAAGTATTTATTTCTTGTTTCAGGAATTTTTTGGACAAATCTTTGGTCTGAACCTTGTTAATGTTGCTTTTTAAAATACACAATGCCTTGCTCTGTACTGAATAATACACTTAGTACAGTTTGAGAGTTTAGAGAGATTTTTTGTAGTCTTGAAATGTATGACTTACTGTAATTACAGTTGCTCATATTCTAAAGCAGATCGTAAACTTACCTGGAGAGACGGCAGAACATTTACAGGCAGTATTTTACTGCTGACAGCTTAAAAGTTTGTTTATGCTAATCACTTCATAAATAGTGAGCAGCGCACTGTTGGTGACTTTCTGCGGAATTTTGCAAGTGCAGAAAATTACTTCTTGATGTTAAGGCAAATGACATAATAAAACGGTATTTGTAAAGCACTAAGCACACACTCTTTTCCTTTAACAGCTTAAGAAACATTCAAACTTAGTTGTTGTAATAATACATATGGCTAGCTAATATTTGCTCTTTGGAAAGCCTGTAAATTTGACAAAAGCCTATCTCTCCTAGCTCTGTTTTTATCAGCTAGAAGAGAAGGTGTTCAGATCCATCAGCTCATCAGAAGTTCTGCCGTATGAAAACATGGAAGTTTAATTTCCTTTCATTGAAAGAATCTCCCTCTTTTTCTTTTTTTCTTTCTTTTTTTTTTTTTTTTTTAAACAAAGAATGTGAACTAAAAGAGATTCCAGCTTGGATCAAATTTCTTGTCAGAACACTGACTGATTATATATTTGTGTGCATAAATGAAAGAAGACCTGATCTTTAGGTTTTGTTTTGAAGTCACATATGTGTAATGCGAAATAAGACTAATTTTACAACTACAAAGCTTTTGTTACATTTTATAATCTTCTGATACACTTTTGCTTTTAGCCTTTGAGATCTTCCTTTTCTATAATGATGCCACAGTATGCTCTAAAAGGTGTAAACTGATTATCTTTATTACAGAAATAAGGAAGTATATGCTGTTGTGTCTTGAAGTATACTAAATGAGCCTACACACTGGGTAACTTGCTGGAAAGTAGATTTTCAAGTATTGGAAATTTGGAAGTATTGCACATTATAGAAATACTCCTTTTAATCTTACTGTCTATTTGCCTCTTTTCAGCCCCTTGAAGACTTGTGAAAATGGGATGAAGTAGGGTTTTTATTTAAGAGATAAAGGATGAATAGATGATTAGGTTTTAAAAAAAGGTATTCCAGATTCATGAAGGATAACTTTGAAGGAATGCAGTTGACTTTCAAAAAAAGTCACACTTGTTTGGGAAGCAACTGGTGCCTGTAGGTACACGTTACCCATACGTGGAAGCTGGAGTGGGAACCATGGCTGCCGCACTGTGTGTCGGTCCATGGAGGAGGCTGTGCAGGTCCTTTTCTTGAAGGGCTCTCTGCAGTGTTGGCCATAACAAACGGGAGGAAGGAGGCGAGGAGCGGTAACAGCGATGGGAGCGTGGTGATACTGGCCAGCAGTTTTAACTGGTGGCTCTTATGTTTGTAAAGCTAGCGGCACGTGAATGCTGGTGGTGAACGCAAATGTAGGACTTGTACATACAAGAGAGTTGGGGGGAAATATTTCTTTGCTTACGTTGTGCCTATTCTCTGTTTATAATTGGTTTTGCTGTTCAAACTATGTGTAATTCTTTTCCCCCCTTGTGTGTGGAAATTTGATCTGGAAGCATTTGTAGAAAAGAAAGAATGAAGAAAGAGAGGGGCAAGTATAACTCCTTGTTCAGACTGAGCCTGAAAAATGTCTGCCTGTGTTTCAAGTTAAAATTAAGAAGAATTAATTGATGCTTCAAAGTGGATGTTTTGTAAGATTCCTCTTCTGCACTGTGTATTTGTATAAAAGAATAGCTCAGTCCTTACCCGGCAGAGGCTGCCCATTGGCGACTGTCCCTTCTTCTCCTGAGGATGGCAGCGATGACGTCTGAGTTACTGCATTTATACCAGTGATAGGGTCAAAAAGCTAACTGGCTCTAAAATTGGTGTCTCTGTCTTACCTCTGAGCCTGAGATGCAGAGTCATTGACACAAAACCCTTCATCTTTTTGGTGGGTACTAAGCCTACAATTTACTGGTTGCTTAGACTTCTTTTAAATGTTATATTTATCTCCACAATTCCGTGTTGTGTATTTTTATGAGTGGGCATGCTGTCAAGGTAAACTTGCACTGGGAAGCCCTAAATATGCAGGATTTTTTTCGGGACATTCAGCTTACTTAAGTGCCTGGCTTACAGTGAGAAGGATAATGGAGATGCATAGCAGGAAAAATAGAATACTAGCTTCTTTGAAATACAGCAATACATGACCTTTGAGTAATTCTTTCAAAATGAGAAAAGCAAAAAAACAGGAAAAAATGTTTTCCATCCTGTTTTCTGATGCGTAGTATTATGTAGTAGCAGTGCAGAGAGGGCGAAGGCTTAGGCTTGTCTACTAATATACTGCTTTCTGACAAAGGGCTTGCACAGTGGGAGGTGGCTAGTAGAAGTGATTTGGGGATTAACAATAAAAACTTCAGTAAGGAATTAAAGGCAGATGAACGCTTTCCATCTGATTTTTTTAAAAAGTAGCTGATGTAAGGGAACCTAGTCGGCAAAAGAATAAAACTGTTTTATGAGTTTTATGAGTATGAATTGAGGTGTACGTCATGTAAAGAATACAGTTTGTGAGTGTGGAGGTCCTCCACAGCTCTTTAAATTGAAGATGTTTTGATGATGAATCCGATGTTATGCTAGGTTCATGGATTTTTTTTTTTTCCTCTTTTTTTAGTTTCCTTAATTTACAGCAGTTTCTCCTTGGTGTACGGTATGGATTCTGTACTTCTGTGCCCTAAATCGGTGGGTTTTGGGCATTTTCTGTCTGTGACTGACAATCACTATGCTTAGCATGGTTTTTGTAACTTTGGTTTTCATTCTGGTGCTTTATGCATCCTAAAACCATTACGCTTCAGCCTTGCCATTGCATTTCTTTGTTTGCTCGTATATTCCTGACCTTGTTTTGTTTCATCTTTTCCCTTCATTTCTAGAAGCTGCTAGATTAATTTCTTAACCCCAGCTTTCTGTATCACTGACTTGGCTTGCTTGCCGAGGTGCGCATACAAGAATGCCATGAGCTTTGTCCTTTCTACATAATTTTGCCGAAACATCCCTGGAGGTTTCTCCCCTGTATTTGCTGGTGGTTTTCTTCTCTTCTGTGGCGGGTGTGCTGTGGGTTGAGCCAGGCTGGTGATGGTGAGTGCAACGTAAGAGGACACCGTCTTGGTTAGCAAAGGACATAACTGCCTTGCTTACGGTTTGCCGCTGAATTACCTGAGGCAATGGAAAGCTGTTCCTAGGTCTGCTCCTGCAAAAGAAAAACTGAAGTTGTTTCAGACTGACCCTGCTCTGTTTTGGGGGTAACTGGCTTTAATTTTGCTATCATTCAGCAGCATGTAGCGGTTGTAGATAGAGGCTCAGAAATACCGTTCTTGAATGTTTTCTGTGACAAACAGCACTATCTACAAGCTAATTTAATAGCGGCTCTTAAATTGAATACTGTAGGTGTGACTGTGTTTTAAGTAGCACCTCTTCGAAATAGTAGTATATTGTATTCCTGCAATTGTGTTTGCCCCATTTCAAACAGCACTTTCAGAACTTTCAGTTGTCTTATATTTTTAACAGGCTGGTGGGCATGCTGTAAAATAGCCTATCTGGTACAACACAAGTAATGAAAAGCTGGAATCCTTTTTATGTTCTGACAGATGCTCCAGTTGTGCTAAACTTGATGACTATCACTGCGGGGTTGGAATCTTTATTACTGCACCAAGTGCAATCTGGTACTTGGAACAAAAAGATAAAAACCATGCACTGTTTTAAAGTAATCTGTAAAAACAGTTACTTTGCCTCTGCATCACCTTTCATGATTTATCACTTGCAGTGGAAAAGCTTTGAATTTTTGGGGGAGTCTATGAAAGTATCAAGTATTTCAAATTCATTTGATGGCTTAAAAGGATTTCTGTTCTTAATCCTGATGATCACTTATGCTATGAATGCTATTGTGTAGCAAAACCTGCTTATTTTATGTTAGTATTCGGCTTTATTTATAACTGCTTTCAAGTCTCAATCTTCAGAGGTTTTTTGTAATAACTGTCCAGCATGTTCACACACAGCGCGCGCACACACACACACACACACACACTGAATTCTTAAGTCATTGGCATTTTTAAAACCATATTTAATTAGTTTTAGCCATTGGACTTGCACTGTGTAAAGTTTTCATCATGCAATCCATCACCATAGTGTGCAAGTTCCTCAAAATTTCACTGAAATGTCACAGTTTCTGGAAAATACTTGGCTGTATGACACCTCTCTTGTTATATGCAATATGTATGTGTAATTATTTTGTTTTAGCATGTGAGTGTAAGATTCAAGAAACTCCAAGCAGATACCTTGCTTTTCAACTATTACTCCTTTTATGTAACACTGGAAAGGTGTAGCTTCTGAAAATGTTACCTTTGACAAAATTAATCTTGGAAACAGTGTGCACATATTTAAATTTAAAAAAAAAACTTGAACTTTTGATGATGTCAACTTCAACCTCATGGGAATTCCTTGAAAGGAAATGCTCAAAGAAGATAATTCAGAAATTTGCATATATTTTTACCCATTATTACTTGAACAGTAAATGGAAAAGGAAAATAAACTTGCTGGCTTTGTTGCTTCCAGGCTAAAGAGCTTCAAATGAGTTTGACTTGAATTGAACACAATCGAAGTTCCGAAAACTAGATACTGGAGTAGAAAATCACAGTAACACACACTCAAAATAAAGTTTGTTTTTGCTATGTTACAATGGTTTAACTAATTTGGCCCTTCTAGTTTCTAAACCCTACAAGAATATGGTTCGCTGCTTTTATCTGCAGTTAGCGTTCCTCTAACAGGTTCTCTCTGCTCTGTTACAAGCGGTAGTGGGCAGGGGTATCAGTGAGCACTTGTGTCTTTGTGTAGATGTCTTACATCAGTGTTTTGTTCCCCCTTCTACTGTAGTTGTGAAAGATAGTGTGTTTTACCCAAAGGTGTTTAAATTGCAGATTTCTAAACTCTGTGCAAGTAAGGCACGACAAGTGGGTTATAAAAGTGTTTCTTCCATTTTTCAGTAATATTTGTTGGGGGAAAAAGGAATAAAGCATTTTTTATATCTTTCTCTGTATTAGAAATCCACAGAAAATGCAAATCATTATACAACGAACTGTCTAAAACAATGGAATAAAAGGTTGGGTTCTTCTGTACCCTTGCTACTTTGATACAGCCATTGTTTTCATGCTGTTCTTCTACAAATAGCTTGTTAAACGTTTGCAACTTTAAACCAGCAAGATAATTATACACTAACACACACAAAAAAATCCTCCTTCCCCCCCCCCCCCCCAAAAAAAAAAAAAGATGACCCAAACCCCAACAACAACCTCCCCCCTAACTTGTTGTATTACTACTCCACAGGAAACTGTTGTGTTGAAAGGAAGAATTAACTGGTCTTTCAACTTCAGCCTTTTTATTGTGAGAGGGAAGATCACAGAAGTGTTACCATGGGGAGAACAGCAGCTAAAGGTAAGGCCTGGTAGCTTTTATCTGAGAGGAAAGAAAATAGGGAACCTGTTTCTTTCTCTTTTCGAAGGTGGTGGGTTATTACTTGACAATTACTATACTGTTAGATTAAAGAGGAGAGGTTACAGTGTGTATTGAACACAGGTAAGTTCAAACTTCATGTTGTTTTAGAGTAAGTACGCTAAATTCAGCTTATCCTGGAGTTCTATACAAGTTCAACCAAAGCAGTTTTGTCCTGTGACAGCCCTGAAGCCATTATACTGCTCTAAAATTGAAGAGTATGTCTAGGTGTGATATTAAATAAAATGTAGTGCTTTATTCTGTAACTGCACATAATTTAGCAGGAGGATAACTAAGTAGTACAAGGAGTCAGATTTTACCACAATGAATGGCATTAGCAGCTGTCTTCACAAGCTCTTGAAGATAAAATGAACATTTTTTTAAGAGATTAATCCACAAATGCACAATGCACTATGAAGGTTTGATTTCTGCTGTGTCACATCTGCAGAAGTTAATTGTCAGTTAAGTGCTAAAATGAAGAGCGAGATTTAAAAAGTAACAAGGGTGTTTGGGTTGGTGAAACAAAGAACGTAAAGAGAGAAAGACCCACTGTCTGAGACCAAGTTGCTGCTGCTTTTCAAAGCTTTCAGATGGGTAGTCTTCCCCCATAAAATACTGCTAACACTTTTGTACTTCTCTTGAGCTTTCCACCTTCAGCCCAAGCTGCTTTATGTGCTTGCGTGCTCCCTGGGTAAATAATTGTCTTTTGCTATAGTAAATTTTCTGTAATGGCAGGAGTCATCCATTTAGTTGTTGCACCAAGAGTTTATGGAGGAAGTCCATCCCCTTCTCTTGTAGGTTTTCTGCATGGTTGTTGTCTAAATATACTAAGAGATACCCTGTTCCGGGCAGATAAGATAAGAATCCCACTAGGGAAGCACAGAAAGAGGGGAAAGCAGACATTTCGTACTCACTCTGTCTTGATAATCCTTACCTGTGTGCACTGAGGCTTGCTGAAGGGTAGCTAAAAGGTGCTCACAACCCTGTCTGGTAGGGAGTGGAGAAGGCCTCTTCCTGAGCAATGATAAGTCTTGGGCTTGTCTGAGTAAACGTCATCTGAAGGCGAGTAACTGCATAGCATGGGAAGAGCAAATGTTTTTCTCACCCAAAGGTGTTTCACGTCCATCATGAAGAGACAAGGGATTTCTTTGACAAAAGTGTTCTCTTGCCATGTTTTGAACACCCGACAGAGTTTGAAGACTTTAAGGTGACTAAGAACTAGCTGCAGAAATTTAAAAAGCATGACTGCAAATTGCTTTTTCCCCCACATTGGACAGCAAGCAAATAGCAAGTCTTGGAAGATGATCATTGTGCCTCCTCATGTAGCACACCAATCTGTGATTAAAAACTAATGCTGTTGACAGAGGTGATGCTTGCCCAGCATGCAGACAAAGCAATCGTCTTGTTTGTTGAAAGGTTAACTCTTGCTAGAAAGAAGTGTTGTGGATTTTTAAAGCATTTTGGACACGAAGCTGGAGTTCAGCTTGGGAGTTTATAAGAGAACTATACACTGGTCACCAGGATTATCTTTACCAGACCTTATGTTCTAAAGGTGCCTTTTCTGATTGTAAATTTTTTTTTTTTTTGTCTCATTCACAACCCAGTCAAGATAGCTTTGTCTGGTTTCTTCCTTGTCTCTAATTTCTTGCATGATAGATGTGGTTGCTCTTGCCTGTTTTCTGTTGAGTAATCTTATCAGCAGAAGAATTCTGTAGTTACAGATAGGGTGGGAATAACATAAACACATGGAGTTTTGAATCAGTAAGCAGAAAGCACTATGTTAAATAATCTAATCTTGTTTTGTATCTACTGCTTTAGTTTATGAAGTGTGCTGTAGAAAAACTGTTAGTTGGTAAACAATAGAATATGCTGCTTTTGTAATTTTAGTATATGCTGTATTCTAATCTTGCTACCTAGAAGAAAAGAGTCTTTCACGGGGTTTTGAAAACAAGTATTTAACCTATATGTATTATTATAGGCTAAATGTGTGTATATATATTTACATAATGAATATACAAGCTCTCTATATACTTACATGTATTACTAAATTTTTACACTTTCTTTGAAAAGGATATCCTGTTCTTTGCTTTTTTCCAAAAGAGCTGAGTAGCATGTGATTAAGTCCACAGTAGCAGCATTTCATTTTCATTTGTGTTTTGACAAAATGATCTAAAACATAGTGTTTTACAATGGAAAGTGAACTCAAACTTGTCTCTTTAAAAATGGACTTTATAAAGAGAGGAATGAACATAGATAATTTTGTCACCGTGAGCTTCATTACTCTAGAACTAAGAAGTCTCTTCTGTCTCCAACATTACAATAAAGTTCCCATTTTCAAGTCCACTTTTCAGCTTTGAGGGAATTAGTCACTGAACTTGGCTAGGTAAAGGAGATGAAAAGAAAATACTCTTTGTACCTGCATAAGTATTTCTCCCTTTTTATAACCTCATTTTTGAGGTTTGTCCTCAAAGTTTGACCACACTGAGGGTCTCGCGCTGAGGGAGTTATCTTCCTCAGCTCAGTGATTTGACTTAATAGTCTTCCATGTCTTAATTTTGTTTTCAGTGATCGTTGGAAACTAAAATTACTAGAATTTAGGATATCAAAATCTCAAACGTAGATTAGTGCACATTAAAAAAAAAATCACACATGTATTTCATGTTTATAAAATTGGATTTTAATCTTGTTTTCTTTAATGTTGCTTTTAAAAATAAACCATAAATTCTTATCCACCCTGACTACTGACATTGGAAGAGGCACACCAGACCAAGGCATCGTAGCAACTGTGAAGTATAGACTGGGGGAAACTATTCTGAGGTGGTAGTAGATACAGGGTATCTCATGTGAAAACAGGATAGTAATTTTTACTGCTAGTAGCTTTTCATCTGCTTAGACAAAACACTCCAGCTTTGTAGCGGTCTTCTAAACATTGAGGGCTGGAATGCATAAAAGCAAGGGAAGCCTTTGAAAACAGTCTTTGCTTTATTCAGACTTATTTTTTGGATGCTTCTGCATGTGCTGGGTGAGTTTTACCTGGGCGTTTTAAAGATTAGATTTCTTGCCATCAAAAACAAGTAATAGTGATGGTGCTTTGGGTTTATTATGAATACATAAATGCCTCTACCTCAAATGAAATAGGTATTTAAACTGTTATTGAGGAATCTGTTTCTTCTCATGAATGTCTTCACCTCTTCTTGCTCTCACAGTTGTCTAACAGCTGATGATAAGAAAAATGTGTCGCCGAGTGCTCCATTTCAGCATTCATATTTGCTGTGATATTTGTGAGATAGGCAGTAAACCTAACTGGTACAGGAAGTAAATAATTCGGGTGGTGGTTGTCAGCGAGAACTCATCTGGTGTCCAGGCTGTGGTTTTTCACATACTTTCACCTGTTCTTGATGTCTCTTATCATGAAAAGCTGTCATCTTGTTTGAAATCTGGCACTGTTGGGTAGATACTCTTTCATGACTTTGTCCTTTCAAGCTTTGGGTGTTCACAGGAAGCAGTTATTAGTTCTCTTCTTCAGTAAGTCTCTTATGTGGGACTCCGTTGGATTTCCTTTTCGGACACAAGCAGATTGGGAAGTTTATCTACTCGGTAAGCTGTCAGCCTGATGTCTGCAACAGTCCCATGACTGTTTTTGGGAAAGCCTGACTAACTGAGCTTGTAGAACATAACAAAAAGCTCTGCTAGTGATTGCCACTGCCCAGTAGAAAACTAGCTGGATTCAGTTCAATGCCAGAGAGGCTGGATGGAATATACTTTCATCTGTAGGTGGGAGAAGGTGAATGTTATCCTTGTGTCTCATCATTCTTACTGGACTAGTTTTACTGCTGTCCCTTCTCAGGTTCCCACTGGTAGTTGTTGTCAGGTCATAGGGTGTCCACTTGTGTGGGTTAAAGCCCTACTCCTGAGAAAGTACCAGGGTTAGAGCTCTTTGGGCACCATCCAGAAGCATTTCAGCATTTCTCTGAAGTTGACCTCCATAAGGATTTTTCTTTGGGAACCTGTCAAGTGCTTTCAGGGATGTAGAAAATGTTTCAAAGCAAACTTTTTCCAAAAGAATGAGTGTGTAAGTCAAGAAAGAAGACTAAGTAAAGGAGTAAACAGAGCATTTTCTTTCTTTTTCAAAGGATTTTGGGTACTCCCCATATCTGCTTTAGGAGAAGCAGGTGATACTTTTGCAGCATATTTTGAGCAGGTATGTAGCTGTAAGCATGTGTTCTGGGACTGTGGAGGACTGTGGAGTCCGAGTTATTCTTGGAAGGTGTCTCGACCCTGAGTGCACTGATAGGCTTTAATGTCCATGCCCAACCTCACCAAGGCTCTCCCTGCTGTGCCCATGGCGCAGGACCCCATGTCAGCCCCCCGGGACCGTCACCCCTGCCCCAGCGAGGCTGCAGCAGGACCGGTCTCCAGCTCCCCACAGCCCTGCGCTGCCTGGCCATGGGCCCTGTTGGGCCGGGCCCACCCGTGGGCCCATGTCCCAGCCCGACCTTAACCCCAGCCCCAGGGGGGTGTCCGGGGCTGGGGCTGCTCCCAGTGCCCCCCTGGTTGCTTCTGGCTGGGACGGTGGGTTGGCCGTGGCTGGTGAGGCCCTGCTTGGCTGCCCCTGCGGGGTCCCTGGCCTGTGCTATGCCCTGGCCGAAGGAGCACCACATCCTACCCTGCACAGAGCCAGGTGGATGGCTTATCCCCTCCTCACTGACGGATGGGGGATTTTGGGATTGTTGACAGAAGATTGTCATGATTCAGCTGTTGCTGTACATGGCAGTTCCTCAATGAATGGTGAAAGAAGTGCGGCGGAAATGATCAACATCACACATGGCTCGTTGGTACTCTCTGTTTCAAGAAAAGCCTTACTTACAGAAAACATAGAAGAGAAACACAATTAGGGCTTAATCTTTGCTGCAGAACAACTCAGTGTATCTCAAGTGTTTCTGATCACCAAATCCCTCTTATTCTAGGTTAGGAGTGTTTTTATTTCAAATGCAAGCCAATCAATAGCTAAAGACTTAAGTGCAAGCAGATACAGTAACCGGCTACCAATACAATCTTTTGGTACAAGTGAACCATCCCTTCACCTGTTCAGGCTAACTAGGATGGCCAAAGGCATGAGCTGAGGCACCTTCCTGGAGGAGCGGCCCCATTCCTGGTGCTGAGGCATTTGCAAACCAAGAGAGTTATTCAGCCATGCAGAGCTTGATAACCTTATTAAATCTGAAAATGTACTTGCATTTCATTTGCCAGCTCAGTGTCATATTTCAATTGTGCTTGAATTTCAGTCCACTAGTGTCAAAAGCAAGTCACCAAACCAACATATTTTAAACACTAAAAAGAGCAGGTGGAATTGGCTCCCTCTGTCTTCTCCGTTCTAGCCTCCCAGTCCCCCTCTGTGTGTCTCATATGCACTGAAATCTGGCAAAAATGAAATATGACAAACTCCCTTCTGTATCTGTGTGGAGATGAATGGTAGATAGTTCTGAATTTATGTTTTTTTTAAATAACTGAAATGTGCACTGAGATAGCTGCTTGCATTTGAGTATTCAATAATTTGAGTATGGAATGGAATCTTTAACTCAGAAATATGCTTTCATATTCATACTTCAGGGTGGTGTTTTTTTTTTCTTGTTCATAGTGGTCTAGACGAGATTTAAAAAGCTATCTGGTGATCTTGAGGATCTCAAATCGCGTGTAGGTTGAGTAAAGCTGTTTAAAAATTAGGGCAGAATTGCTCTTCATGGAGCTAATACTACATTTTCTGCAAGTAGATTAATTCTGATAATATAAAGTAGTCAAAAGCGCTGCTTTTTCATGCTGTACTTCTCTATGTTTTGAAAAAAAAATAGTGCAGTGATTAAATTTATAGTACAAGTACCTTTTTGATTATGCACTGGAATGAATAAAAGAAAGGCAATCTTTGGAACAAGACGTTCTGTATTGTTTGAAAGCATTCTGTGTTATGTTGGACATCGTTATGATGTGAATATTACATTTATTATGTAATGGAATCTTGTCTTTTAGATTCAAAGAATATTAAAAAAGAGAAAGATGGAAAGAATCAACAGGCAAACAACCCGTCTTTAAAAAGTGGTAGGTATTGCAGCTGTCAGGTTATTAGTTAAGGTACCCTAAAAGAAAAAGTGTGTATTTGGATTGTACTATCTCCTGAGGCTTTTTTGCATTCTCTTTGGCTATTACTGGTGGGTAGTTAAAAATATACCATTGCTTTTGTCTAACTCTGTTGGGAAAGTATGTTTTGGTATAGAAAATGATGGTTGAAACTGCTTGACTTGAGCCTGATAGTTTCACTAGCTAAGACAAGTACTCTGTGTATATAATCAAAGACGCTGTGTAAACATTAATTTTTTTTTTTAGATCATTTACTTATTTGTCTGTTCTTCTAATCCTGTATTTCCCAGTTTCATACCTTTTCTGCCCCAGTTATCTTCTCTTTCCTTAATGTGTTTGCTGGTGCTAAAGAAGGGCTTTTCAGTTTAATAGTCTGAGTTTTTAGTATTGCTAATGGGATTAAATTGCCTGGGATTCTAATTTTACTTTAAACTTAATCTGTTTTCAAATCACTTTTTTGTTTATAATAAACTGAGGAAACTACACAGTTACCAGAAATGATCCAGCTTCTTACCAAACCTCTGCTCTCTAGTGGACAGCCTCTACTATCCTCAACAGGTGCCATAGGGCAGCATGTACATGGGTTTGCTGGCAATTTAGCCTTTGTGAGATGCAGTGAGAGGGCAGTAGCATCCTTATATATGCTTCATATGTTCATGTTGGTTGCTTGAATCTGGGGCAGTAAGAAATGTCATGAGTGCTGTTGACTAAAGTTGAAAATCTCTTCAGGAGTCCTTAGTTAATCCTCAATAAAATATCACTGGGTTACTTAAACTCTCACTCTGCTTACATTTCCGTGCCCTTTGACTCCTAATAGATGGTCTGGTTAGAGCTTTTCTTGGGTACCAGCAAAGGAGTTCCTTAGAAGTAGTGTAGTCACTGAGTGAATGTGCTGAGATACTAACATGGTAGCTGGGTAGTTGAGGTGATGACTTTGCGTACAAGATACAATACCCTGTTATCACCAGCCATAGTACAGCTTTCTGCTGTTTATTCGCCAGGCTTAATTCTTCCATTTCCTGGGATCCTAGCAGTCATTTTTGGTATTCTTCCCTGTTACTTTGAGACAGGAGAGAAAGGGTATTTGTGTCTTGTTTTCCCTCTTCTGCAATGTAAGAGGAGCTCCAGTCAAACTGGACTGAGATAGCATGTCTGTGTTTTAAAATAATATTGTCTGACATGACAGACGGAGCCCCATAAGACACCCCCCACCAGCAGAGTGCTTCTCATATGTGGATAAGATAACCATATTTCATGAGTCACTGGAAAACGTCCCTGTCTCCTTCTGCAGTAGAGAGCAAGGTGTTGAAAAAGCTTTGTGGAGAAGCAGTGCTAAGCAGGCAAGCCTTATTCTGTCATCTGTGTTCTTCCACTTACGACTACGCTGTTAATCTAGTGTCTGAGCCCTGAATTTACTCATGAAATCTAGACTCAGCTATATCAAACACCTAGAGAGGAGTGCCTTGCTCAAGATTATGCAAGATCTCTGATTTTCTATAGATGAGATGATAATTTTTATCCCGTGTTGTTGCTTGTTGGTAGCAACGAAGAAGAGCGAGCCTCTTGGTGCTGGATGAAGAAAGATGCCTTACAATGCTTTGGGCTAACATCCAGGAAATCTCCCGAGTTTTCAGGGGGATGTGTGATAGGAAAAGTTGAAGAGCAGGGGACATCTAGAGGTGTGAGAGGAACAGGTGAAAAAATAGACTAAAGTAGGTAGGGAAGGACAGGAGGAGGAGAAAAATTCTAATTGAATGATCACAACGTATAGAAAGAGGTACAAGGTATGAAGCAGAGCATGAAATACCTTACACTTAAACTACTATGTTTGCAAGAGTATGTAAACCAAAATTAAAAAGAAACCTCATCTTTGACAAAGAGTGGTGGTGGGTTGAAGACTAGAAAAGATACATCTCTGTGTCAGAAGTCTCAGATGCATGCCAAAGGATGAGATGAGAAGACACGAGTTGCTCCGTCTGCTTAAACAGTGTTTAGACTATAGTGATACTGCATTAAACTAGCCTAAATAAACCAGAACCTTAAACTCTACCTATATACAAGTGACACTTAAATCATAGTTTTAATCTTCAGTTTAAATGTTGTAAAATTTTTACAAACTGAGCTGGAGCATGTACAGTAGAAGAAGATAGGGAGCACTTCAGCAGACTGGGTATTCACATATTCATGGAGGCAGATGGGATGCCTCCAAAGGTGCTGAGGTAGTTGACTGATGTCACTGTGAGGCTTCTCTCTCATTTTGGAGAGGTCATAGTGATTGGGGAAGTTTTATGGTGACTGGAAGAGGGCGAACAGTATGCCCAGTGTCAAGAAGGACAAGAAGGGAGCACCTGGGGAATTACAGGCTGGCCTGCCTGACCTTGGTCTTCAGGAAGACTATGGAGAAAATCCTCCTGGAAGCCATTTCCAAGCAAATAAAGGACAAAGATGTGGTTAGGAACAGCTGAAATGGATTTGCCAAGTGTGAACAGTGCGTGACTGATTCCCCTTGTTTACAGAATCAGTTATCACAAAAGGCAGAGTAGTGGATGTTGTTCATCTTGGCTTTAGCAAGGCTCTCTGTACGGTTTCTACAGTGTCCTTTCTGCCAAACTGGTGAGATCTGGTTTGGATAGCTGGATGGAAAGTTGACTGGGCTGCCAGACACAAAGGTTTTTGATCAGCAGTACAAAATCCACCTGGCAGCTGGTAGCATAGTGGCATTTCTCAGAGGTCAATGCTAGGGCTGATGCTATTTTATGCCTCACTGACAGATGGGGACAACTGGACAGAACACACTGTCAGCTAGTTTGTGGGCAACATCTGACTGGGAGGAGTAGCCAGTAGGCTGGAAGGCAGGGCTGCTCTTCAGATGGACCTCCCCGTGCTAGAGAAGCGGGCTGACAGGAACCCTGTAAGATTCAAAGGCAAATGGAGAGTCCCTCCCGGGCGTGGGGAGACTGGAGCCCTGCGGCAGCCCAGGCGGGAAGCGGGCTGCCTGGAAAGCGGTTGTGCAGGAAAGGCCCTGGGGCCCGGGCAGGCAGCAAGCTGAGCGTGGGCCAGCAGTGTGCTCTTGTGGTGAAAGACATCAACTGCATACCGAGTCCTATCAGCAAAACTGTAGGCAGCAGGCCAAGAGAAGGGAGTTGCTTCTTTTTGGTATTTGTGAGACTGCATCTGGAGTACTGTGTTCAGTTTTGAGCTCCCCAGTACAAGGAAGACACTGCTATACTGGAGCAAGCTGGCTGGCTGTCCATCAAAAAAATGAAGGAGCCGAATGCAAGATGTAAGCAGAAAACTGGTACTGAAACCAGAAAAATGGTTTCTTCAGCCGAAAGAAGAGAAAGATTATGGGAGATCGTCTTGCTGTCTTCAATTAACTGACAGGCGGCTGTAGAGGGGACAGAGCCAGGCTCCTCTCATAGGTGCAGTGAAAGAATGAGAAGCAACAAATACTGGCTGGAGCACGAGAAATTCCTGCCTGATGGAAGGAAAAAAATCTTTGCATTAAGGGTGATGGAACCCTGGAGGAGCAGGAGGCTGAACTAGAGAGCTCCTGGGGTCCCTTTTAGCTTGAGTTACTTTGTATTGGCAGGTTTGACGAGAAATGATGGGGTATTAATACAGCATTGCAGAGAACATCAAGGATCATTGACTCATGGGTCATTGCCGGTAATGCAAGCAACTATGGCATAAACTTATTTTCTCCGTTTTTAAATTAGTCAGGCTGATTGTCTTGGATCACTGTTTTAGAGTCTCACTTCTGTGTTGCTTACGAACTGTTTAATTTTTTGTTACAAAACGTCCTAGTTACCTTCTGGTGTGGGTTTTTTTTTTCCCCTGTTTCCAGTATATGATGGTTTGTTCTTCAGCGTAAAAAGTCCTTTCTCTCTCTAGTTTTCACTTTGCTGGTGGGTTTTAAAGTTGTGCTTGTTGCATAATGGGTTTTTCTTAAGCTGTTTAATTCAGCCTGCAGGTTTGAGTGGGAAGAGAAATGCGTGTTACATCATTTAGTGCGAGCTAATTTTCTTAAGGTTTTCTATTTCTCAGAAGTTGCATGTTTTCAGGGGTGTTAGAATTAGAAATATATATAAAACAACTGCTTCTTTACCTGTGCACACTGAGAATACAGAGCTTTTTGTGTAGAAATTTTTTGCAATGCGATTATTTTCCTATGCGTGCATCTTACATGTTGCAAACATACATTCATCTACTATTTCTATGTCTGCAGTAATTAAATGACGATTAGCACCATCTCTGAGAGCTTGGCTTTAATTTAACACAGTGTATCTTCACAGTTGGAGAGGTTCTAATTGAAACTTCAGGTCATTTCTTCTTGATGAAAGAGGTTTTGATAGCCAGGATTTAAAACAAAGAGCCAGGCTTTATCTGCAGCTGGCTGCTTGTGTTACCTTATGTGTCTTTCTAGTAAATGTTCCCTGGAAAAACAAAACTGTTTGTTTTCCTCTGTGCTTTTGGGTCATCCCACCAAATTTACAGTCCTGTTATCTCAATTGTTATAATTTGGGAAATGCTGCTATATAGAGATAATTTTTTCGTAGGAGGTGAACGGGGGTTTCTGCTGGTGAAAGGTGCTGTCTCTCAAGTATCTATATTTGTATGGTCCTTAACACAGCGAGGCTCTGATTCATGATTATAGCTTTTACATCATGTTAGGTCTGAGACAGCTGGGTCATAGCTAACATTTTCTTTTTGCTAGATTTAATTTTATTGAATTGGGTACTTTAAAGTCTACTAAGGTAAACCCTGATTAAAAAACAACTTTTTTTTTTTTTTAAATCAGATGTCAACCTGAAGTGGCAACTTTATTATTAGACTCGAAGAATTTTTGTAAGATGAAACTTTGCTAGCAGTTCATCATATTTAATTTTTGCAGCCTCCTTGGCCTGTCAATGAAAAGAGCAACATATCTGGAGGCTACTTTCTGGAGAAAGCTCTGAAGAGCCGTTTCCTGAGCATGCCTTCCTGAAATACAAGTATCTAACATATACTTAAGTTAATGTACCCTGCATTTTGTGAGTAATACAAAATCGATGTAACTGTATAAATGTGTGAATAAAATTTTCATTCCGAAATAGGCAGACTTCCAAGATTTTGTATGGAAACATCTTTGTTACCAGCCTACATACAGTCCACAGCTTTTGAGCTACCACATTAACAGCTTTTGAGATTTTACTGACTTATTACATAGCTAACAACCACATGGCTTCTGCAGTGCCAAGGACAAATCACTTGTACACTTTTGAATCTGTTATGCCAAAAAAAGAGGATCTCAGCAGGCCAAGGGAGTAGTTCTCTTCTGCTTGAGGCACTATATATTTTCAACTAAATGCTGCGCTAATGCAGGCAGACTCTGGGTTCGAGCCACCACGCATCCTTCAGAGAAGCAGTGTGTGAGTGCTGGAAAATGCTGCCATTTTCTGATTGTTTCTTTGCTTCTCCTCTCTCCTGAAAATTGCAGAGGTGTGTTTAACTGTGCCCAGTGGCATTTTTGGAAGGATTACTGGTAAACCTGGTGCGGTCTCTCCATCATCACTAAGGATTTTGCTGTCGGCCATGTGAATGGCCGTTGCTGAGCCGCTGGGTGGCATCACTGCATCATTTTGGGGTTCATGGGTGATTTACTCTTCAGGAACATCAGAAAGATGCCAGCTGCCCAAACAAGAAAAATAAGCAAAAGAGCTCACTTGATAATTTAGGAACAAAAACATTAGCTGTGTCCATTGTAGTTTTTCTCTTGTGCTTTATATTAATTTAAGTAATGCTCGCTTGTATCTTTGATGTTAGTACTTTGTACTGTTCCATTCATGCAAAACTGATAACACTGATTAAATCAAATACAGAATATGCTCACCCATGCACATAAACAATGCCAGTATTGACACTGGAAAAAATAGCATGATTCCGTTGCTGAACATTGCCATAATATTTACCCTACAAAGAGAAACCTTTATCAGACTTCAGATGAAAAGAGACAAAGATGCAGTTGGAAGGCTGTACTAATCCTTTTGCTTTCTAGTGGACTGGGGATAGTATTCTCAACATATATTTCAACAGAATCCATCTGTCTGTGTTTTTCAACATATATCATCTCAGTACTCCTATGAGGTTATCATATCAGTCCTGCTGTTAGGAGAACTAAGATACAGAAGGGCTAATGTGATTTGCACAAGGATGCTTGGGAGGTCTTTATGCAGAGAATTGAGTCTAGATATCCTGACTTGTATCTTTATGTGGACCACAAAAAAAAAAAAAAAAAAAAAAAAAAAAAAAAAAAAGAAGAATTTGGGGTTTATATTGATTTTGCTTATTGTGTGATCACCCCTATGAATTAACAGTACTCCTGAAGCTCCTTCAAGGGTCACATGTTTTTTCAAAGGTGGAGTTTCGGTTTGAGAGTAATCCTGTTCTTGGGGGGGTGGTGGGTGGGGGTGGGTGCGGGAAGTATTTTACAAGATAGTTGGGTTTTTCTGTCCCTTTCTTTCCCCAACCTTGCTTTTAATTTAAGTTCCCTTTAAAAACTGTCTGTGTGGTCTTTTTTTATCTTATGTTTTCCAGAACAGTTTAATTGGGATGATTATCTGAAAGAGACTGAATCAGTAGCTGCCCCTCTACATTGTTTCAGACAGGTATGCCAGATGCTATTTTGCAAGTATGTGTATGTATGCATGTTACAGGGTGATCCTAGGGTAACTTTTATGTTTGACGGCTTGCAAACTTCCCATTTGACTTCTTTTGATCTCTAGTTATCAGTAGCTTACAGTTTTGGCAGATGCTAGCTACTGAAGTTTTTCGTTCTTGGTTTCTGCCTCAAGCCAAACTTTGAGGGTTTCATTAAAATTGTAGCTTTGGACTCTGTTTTCCTTTAAAAAAGAAGAGTAGTTAATGAAAACAGAGTGTCTTATCAGAGACACTAATTTTTTCAGGAATCTTGGAGATACCATGGTTTTAGTGAGAACTAAAATTTGGCTGTTCCTCAGAGCAGCCTTTCTCCTGCCACATTTCTGAAAAAGTCCTTTCAATTCCGGCTAGCTACAAGATGTGTGTGTGTGTGTAGTAGAGTTTATTTGCCAATTCTTTTCTGGATCTCTTAAATATGTTTAATTTTGTTTCTGAGTAGAGTGCTTTTTACTAACAAGTAACAGATATTGAAGTTTAAAAAAAAATCAAGGGGAATATATGGCAATACAAAGGAAATACTGGATTTGTAGTGAAGGGTGTTTAATGTACTATTTCATATTTTACATTGTGCCCTACAAGTTTGATTCCCCCCTACCTGCTGGTTTGGTATGTATTTGCAGATGCAGTTTAAATCTACCATCTTGTGTAAGCTAATGACCTCCAGTTATTCAGCCTTCTGGAGACTGAGTCGACCTCTGCAGGCATCTTCCTCTCTGTAGAGGGAGCTGGGGCTGGTATTTTCCCAAGTTGAGTAGTATTTTAGCTGTATAAAGTTAAATAGGATGAGTTTTGGTCTGTATGCCTTCACTGTGTTAGGAAGATAGCTACTGAAGGAATTGGAGAGTTCAGGTTGATAGAACTGTAATAGGTGTGACAAGTGGTGCATGTCTAGTTTAGTGGATTGGGCATGTTCAGAAAGGTCTCTTCTAGGGTTTGTTGGTAGTCTGATGGTACTGACCTCCAGTGGGGACTAAACAAAAAGCAACACAAGTGGAATAGACTGGGGAGGAGAGGAACCATCACTCAGTGAATCTGAAGTAGTTGCAGGAATGGAGAATAGGGAGAGAGAAATACAGGTGGTACCATTTCTTTGTACTAGATCTTCAATCTCAGCTTGCTCTCCGCAGATGAGGATAAAGAACGAAGAGCCCCTCACATGCTGCTTTCAATGAGAGATGGCTAAGAATAGCAGTATCCATAGCTCTGTTTGAGTGGAGCTTCAGAAATTAATTCTACAGTATGTGTTTTTCATAGTGGATACCAGCTCAAGGCAGAGACCTCAAACTCTGCTTGGGTAGAGGCAGAGGGCAGTAGTATATCCCTGGATCATTCGGAGGTTAATGCCATACTCACAGACCATAAACCACCATGACCAGAGTGTATGCTCCCGAGAGATGTAGCTACTGCAGAAAGCTGCTCAGAAGCCTTTCCTTGTGCTTTTCTTGCATCTTTCACTTCCCTACTAATGCTCAAGAGGTCCAAACTGAACAACTGAGTAACACCTTGATGCTTAAGTGACATGCATTGACTGAGATAGATAAATCGGAGTGACCTGGATTGCTTAAGGAGCGTGTGGGTTGGAAGGAAGAGCTTTAATTTCTGTGCATAGCAAATTTCAAAAGAATTTATATATGCCGACTTTCAGTTTTTCTAAGAGCTGACCTTTAAGTAGAAAGTGATATGCAATGTTAATCAGTGCAGAGCTAGCTCCTCTCGCTACATAATGTTTGCAGATTTTAGAAACTAAAGTGCTTGAGCTTTGTGTAGGACTAATTTGACTTTTATTGGGTTACACATGAATTGTACGTGTCATTATCACTCTGTTTAATGCAAAGAAATACACTGCTGTGGCCAGCCAGAAAACAAATAGCAAAGAGGAACTTAATTTGACAGTTTATATCCAGAATTTGTGACCTGAGGGAATTCTACAAAGTTTAAATTTTGTAGTAATTAAAAATTACCTGGGGAGCAATAAATTAAAGCCTCTACTGTAAATTAAGATACAGGTACGGACAGCTAATGGAAATTGATTAAAGTATTTATCTTAATTTAGAAGGTATTTTATCTGTTGCTCTAAGTTGTTTTTAGTTGCTACTTAAAATGTCTATGTATTCCACATCCCTTTCTCTCACCCTGAAACTTTTTTCCAAGCAGTTGAAAAATTTTAAATAAAAAAGCTCAGTCCCTTGTGGTTTGAACAGAGCTTAAAACAAGTCTGTTACCGAGCGGGTTTTGTTATTTTGCTGTAAGGACGGACTGTCATGGAGGAGTTAACTTTTTAGTAGAATGCCTTGAATTGTTGGAATTTAAACAAGCTCACCTTTTCTACAAACAAACAAACTCCCGAATTTCTCAATTTCAGTTGCCTTTCATGGCTGTAGAAAATAACAGCTTGACAAGCAATATCCTGAAATTGAATTGCCCTTTAAATTTAATTTGCTCAGGCTCCCCTTTTAGACAGCCTGCTGTCTAAACGCAGCATTGGCAGATGCTACACTCAGCGTTCACTGAATATTGTTCGCCTCTTTGTTTTTTGGGCTCAGGATCCTCCAGGGCTCCTGCTCTTGATCTAGGGTGTGTTGTAAATAGTGCACCTGCACAGCATAGCAAGTAGAGCAAGATGTATTTTAAAAAATTAAATGCGGTGGAGACAAAATATCGCTAACACTTGTTGCAGTAGCAGATTTCTTCAGCCTTTTCCTGTGTACCCAAACAGGTAAGTGCACCCTTATCTGCTTACTATGGGATCCCCACCTGACCTGGTCAGGAGGGCAGGAGAAGGGACATATGAATCTTGTGAGCGTGAATGCCCATGGTTTTGGTTTTTCTACCTGCCTCCTGTGTTGGGATTCAGATTGTGTTAGTCTGTATGGGATAGCTACTGGGTTTAAATGTCATGGGGAAGGCTGCCTACAGTCCTTGGTGTCTGTGTTCAAGAGCAGCATTGTACTGGAAGAGTTGCAGAAAAGTGCTTTCAGGATGATAGGAGAATAGTCACCCTCTCCTAAGAGAAACTTCAGTGCTTGGCTTATTTAACTTGTTGGAAGAGTACTGAGAAAGGGTCGGGTTGCCCTCTGTAGATTTTGTTGTTATTTGCAAAGGTGCAAAAAGAATTTAAGTTAAATGATAGTGTTGGCAAAATTTTCTATTAATAAATCTAGGCTGGAAATGAGGAGACATCTGAAAAGAATAGTGAGAGGTATTCAGTCCCAGTTAGTGTTAATACAAACTTTTGAACATCATTAGATGATGTTACTGCCTGCAGTACTACAGTAGGCAAGTAATCAGACTGCGATCCAGTCAATCTCTGCCAGTAGTGTGTTGATACATGAGTAAAAAATACTTTCCTTCTCTTTTGTTCATCTTCAGCTTGTGACAAGAAGTTCTGCTCAAAGACCAAGTTGCATTTGTTGCGTTTCTTTTCCCTGTGCTAATTAAATTGGCATTTCATTGTATGTATATGAATATATTCAGTTTTCTACGAAAAAGCACAAACTGCAATTTTTGTCTTAACACAGAAGTTTTATGTGACTTTAGGACTGTCTGTTTTCTTTCTGTAAAACACAGTCAACACTAACTCCTTTTTCTCTCTTCTTTCTTTGTATTGTAAGCTTTTTTTTTGAGGCAGAAACTCTTTCTTGTGTTGAGCTTTTGTAGTGCTTAGTGCAGTAGGCTTCAAATTCTGTTTAAATGTCCAAGATATTACTCTAATGAGAATAACTATTTCTTTTGAATTGAAAGCTAATAAATCTTGTGGGTGGGGTATTTTTTGTGGGTTGTTTGGGTTTTTTTTTTTTTAGTTGAACGTCATGTTTCCTGATGTCCTTGTTTTCCATTCACTTCAAGTATTAATCATTGCTCCCCCATCTTTATGTTCCTATCTTTGTCAGGGACTCCCTTGTTACCCTTCTTAGAGTGCCTATCTTTTTAGAAATCCGTCATGTTTATGCAGTAGGAACATCAAGTATCTGAAATGGTAGCTGTTGGTAGGTTATCCAGCTGCCTTTTCCGATTTGCTGCTAAACACTCAAAGTTCAAAGGCTTCTTTTGAAGCCATTTATAGGAGATGTTTGGATGAATGAAAGCTGTATATTTAACTGGCTGGTAAATGTAGCAATACTAACAACAATAAGAAAAAGTCTTTTACCTTTTATTGTAGTCTAGAGTTCCACCTACGAACGATTTCAAAGTTGGTATGAAACTGGAAGCCCATGATCCTCGCAACGTTACCTCAGTTTGTATAGCTACAGTAATTGGAATCACTGGTGCCAGGCTAAGGTTGCGGCTGGATGGAAGTGACAACAAAAATGATTTTTGGAGGCTTGTGGATTCCACGGACATACAGCCCATTGGGACCTGCGAAAAGAAAGGAGGCATGCTCCAGCCTCCGCTTGGTAAGAAACAAAGCTTCTGAACTAACATGTGTGGAGTATTGCTTTCATGAAGTCAATTTTACCTTTTTGTCTTTGCAAATTCAATGGTACTAACACTTCACCAAACCATTATTTAATTGAAAAAGAGGTAAGCAAACTAATTCAGGCTAAGTGAATTGTGGCTTTTCTTCTTTTTGGATTCTTTTGACATAAGAATGAGCAGAATAGAGTTCTGGTTTTTTTGTGTGGGTTTTTTTTTTTTAAATAGTCCCTTAATGGGAGTGTCTGACAGCTTTCTTAATGATGAGATACACTGTCATGTCCCCATTCTATAAATGTTGCCTCATACACACCCTGTCTTACGAGTGTGTATGGGTGCAATGTTTTCTTGCTTGATGCTATGCGTGCTCCTTTTACTAGACCTTGGTAAGAACTGGGGAAAGCTGACTTGCCTTTTTCCTCTTCAGTACATCAGAGCAGCCCACCAGAAGGCGCTCGCTGTTAACCGACCTGTGAAGCGCTCAGCAGGGCTGCAGGAGGTGCATCAGTTCAGGACAGTCTGAATGTTTTCTCGGGCACTGAGCAAATTGGTTGTGGTCTGGGAAAGGCAGCATAGGGTGGGTTAATAGTGGTATTGCAGCATTCTGCTCTGAGGTAGGAAAAACAGCACTCCAGAGCTTTAGCAAACTACAAGCTTATATTGCATGTGATTCTCATCTCCTCGAATCGACACGTCGGGGGACATCTGATCAGTTTGTCAAGACTGGTTTGTGAGCACGATGAACAGTCATGAACAAGGTGTAGCTTTCCTATGCTTAGAAATAGTATGCAGAATTTCTTTTGTCTTTCATGAGCAATACGGGTGACAATATTATGTATCTCCCCAAACTGAAAAATAGTGCTTGGGCTTAGTCTTATTGAGGAAGTTTATTAAATTGGGGACTGTACAAAGGAATTCCTTGCTATGTGATGTCAGAGGTAACTTTGACTCACTACTAGGGGTAATAAAGTGTGATATCACCTTTCTTTGCTGTGATAACCTGTATATTTAGGTCTGCATTCTGGTACCATATTTGTTATAGCTTAAACTTCTAGGTGTGGAAATCTTTAAAGAAATGCATTTTTTGCATTGTTCTGAAAACAGTTCTGCTTTTAAAAAGGAGGAAAAATAATGACCAAAACTTATCTTAATGCCCTCCCAAGCCCCCCACAACAGCAACATCCCCTCCCCTATTATCCTGTTATCTTCTGTAATTTTTAGAAGATGCAAGAAGTAACATTCTTAATATAAGAAATGAACTGTAAGCAGAAATTGGTTACTGTTTGTTTCCCATCTTACAGTTATGAACCTACTTCTAGTTTAGTGTCATCAGTAACTCTTACCGATTTTGCATCAGAGGTTTAGTGAAGATAGGTATGATTTCTCTCAGTAGCCTCTCAAAAAAACTTGTCATCCCAATTTGTTAACAACTTTCAGTTCTTCTGTTTGAAAGATGAAGTGAAAAGTATCACTTCACTACAGTATGAAACTTGATTTGCTTGTAGAGAGGCAAACAGACACAGGAGCAGTTGATAAAACCATTAAGACACTTCATATAGATTATAGGGGTAGATTTTTGTGCTGTTGTGCTGCTTGGGAGCACAAGAAAAGCAATGCAACCAGTGTGCTAGTCTAGAAAAATATTATTTGGGCCCAGGAGGGCTTTCTTCCTTCTTTCCTGTGGGTATATAGAGGTTTTGAATGAAAGCACTGAAAATTCTTGACACCTGGGGGAAAAGACACTTTTTTTTTTTTTTTTTTTTTTTTTTTTTTGAGAGAGAGAGAAGTTACCCAGTTGACCCTCTCTGAAGTTCTTGGTATAACCTTGTAGAATGAATGCAGTGATACCAGTATGAAAGAGGGTTGCAACAGAGAAGAGTATACCTATTCCTTCAGCTACACATCTGTACAGTGTTAAATATATGGCTTCAGTTCAGGAGCATAATGCTTTTTAAAATGTGTTTCTAAACCAGTCCGATGAATAAAACAATTCTGGTTATGTATAATAGGGGCAGTTGATCGTTAAGAAGAGAAACTTTCCACAATCGTCAGTAGAAAGGTTGATGACTTCTCTTCGGATACTGGTTTTTACCCCTGTTCGGTCAGGCTGCTTGTAGTGCAGCACCTAACAAGCAGCTGTTTCCCTGCACCCAGGCGTGTAAGTTTACCTGCCCTCCAAACAATTGCTGGTTATTCAGAAAAGAATGCAAGTGCCATTATTTTGTCCCTCCTGCCCTAGATTTTTCTAGAGATAAGCTAAATTCCAGCAATCAAACATTCTGGCATACCTAGATAAATTTTTGAAAAAGCCTTTTTGGCAGTTTTACAGCATCCTGTTCCTGGGCAAAGCTGGGAGCTAATTGGGTGTATAATTACCTCCTGTTAGACATTTAAGCAACTGATTTTTTTTTTTTGTCCTGAGTAGTAGGGAACCTTCTAGGTACTAATGTTCTGCTTCTATCGTAATAACTAGCTAAAATAGACCCTCCTACCTGATTTTTACATAAGTTTAATTGTGCATGTTACATAAGGGTTTTGAGAAAGTGATTAATGTAGCAAAGGGTTCCCGTTCCTCTGTTTTTCTTAGGTGAGCTTTTTTATTGTTGAGAGCTTAAAGTTCTCAACAAATTATGTTGAGGATAACATTTTTTCTGATTTTACCAGCACGACTTAAAGGCCAAATGAAGTTAAATGAAACTGTTGTCTAGTTGTCATTCCTCTGTCTTGCGTATATATCTTTTCTGGGCTAGCTGGTTAGGAATATTGTGTTTCAGTAACCACGTGTTTAGGTTGTATAAAGACTCCGGTATCACACCAGGACTGATAATCAGCTCAGCAGTCCTCAAATTATGACACCATTTATCAAATGTGAGCTTTGTATTCACTTAAGTGTGGCACAGGTAATTCAGACTTGAAAACTGTTTATTCAACTGAAAATAGCTTAAAGCTACTAGTTAAAGAGCTATTATAGCATATAATCCAATTTTAGATGACTTAATGATTTAACTGATCAAGAATTGCAGATATGTTCCACCTGTCTAGTTGTATTTTTTTAAGAGAATTGTCGAGGCTGAGTTATGAGGGAACTCATCAGTTCCTGGCAGATTCTGGTACTTTTTGCTTTGTGGAAAAATTTCCAATTTGCTCTATTATGTCTGTTTTTCTGTAGAACTGTGCCAGACATATAACTGCTAAAGACGCAGAAAAAATGTCCACTATGTCTGTTATCTTACTCATTACTTTGAAACATCCATTTGGAAAGCACAGAAAGCAAAAGGATTTTTTTTTTGTTTTGTTTTATTTTTTTAACTGGAAAGTAGTTGATTCTGAGGGAAGATTATCTGGAATGAGAATGTTTTCAGCCAAACCTTTGTTCTGCTTGAATAAAGTAGTTCATCTAAACAAATTTTATTATTGTTTGTGCTTTTTATTCACTTGTTAATGAAGAATATTAAAGTAGAAACATCTTCCAGTTTGTTTTCCAATATGATACATGCTTTTGTTAAAATAATTGTATTTTTGTTCTTCCCTGTCACGTGTTCTTTGGTTTTTAAGGCTATTTATTTATTTATTTATTTTAACGGAGGAGAGAGAAGAAACTGATTGTTCTTTTTTTGTTTGTGGTCTTGTGAAAGAATTACAAGAGTCTCAAAAATAAAAAGGTATCTCCTCAATAAATGAGAGAAGCTGGAGCGGAGGATGTTGTCTTAGAATGAGAGCAAAAAGCAGACCGGAAAAGTAAGCTGGGCTCTTGTGCTGGGGAAGTTCCATTGGACTAGGGACTCTGTGGGACAACCTTATGATCTCCTGTACTAGAACTTCGATGTCGTTAAGTCCTACATGTTTATTTGTAGTATCACAAATTGCAATGAGTGATTCTTCAGGCAAGTCACTCGGAGTGGAAATGCATTGCATGGCTTTCTGCACTGACAGCGACCGTGTTTGTTCCTTCTTGGCTACTTTTATTTTGGCCAGGTCCAAAATAGAGGGAATGAGGCATTAGTAAAACAGACTTTATATCCTCCTCCTCCTATTTTATTTTATAAACGGAAAGTAGGGCTATTTGTTTGTTTGTTACTCAGGGTTCCAGATGAATGCATCGTCTTGGCCAATGTTTCTCTTAAGAACTCTCAATGGAGCTGAAATGGCACCCGCAGCATTCTTTAAAAAGGTAAGAAGAAAGGGACTGCTAGTAAACAACTTTCTATCAATTGGTCCATGGTTACGCTTTTTAATGAAGATGCCAAGATATTACTCTGTTGTCTGTAGCACAGGAAGGCAAGACTATTATTTACAATGACTTTGAACTGGATTGGCAAGCTACAAAGCTAGACAGGAAGCCATCTGCTTCTAGTCTGTTGAGGTGGGCATCTCTTTTCCTGAGTTGAGACTTTAAAGTGTAGTGTGTTATTTAGAAAAATTGTGTTAGCTCATTTTTTGTGTCTCGTGGATTTACGATACAATGCATATCACATTTCTTAACAGCACCATATTCATTTGATTGTGCACAGGAGTAAAGAAAAATTTTAATGTGGAATAAGAGTCATTGGAATACAGTAGTGCTTGGGAAGGTTTTGTTAAACATTTTGATTGGGCACATACTCATCATTTAAAATGTAGTGAGAAAGTAGTTGAAAATAGCAGAAAAAGCTGTTCAGTTTTTAAAATATGACTCTTGAGTAAGTTACTGTGAAACATGAAAAATCATATAAAAACAACAGTAATATTAAAATGACTTGGTTCAATTTTTTGTCAAGGTAGTAAAACCCTGCTGTCATATTGAGTGACTTAATTTTTGATATTGAGAGTGACATTGACAAGAATGTCAGCAAATCAAACAGTTGGGTTCAGACCTGCAATCACATTGCTTGTGTGTTAACTTTATAGAATTATGTAATTTTTTTAATATAAGATAATATAAATTTTCTGAGGTGTGATAAGCCACGCTTCCCTGTGCTAGCCTACCAGCACATCTGAGATGGCTTTTGGATAATGAGGTTCCTGAGGCTGAGGTGGTAATTCATGTTCCATCGGGTCACAACTCCTGCTGGGGGGGGTACACTTGTGCTGGTCACATTGACTTGATTTTTGTTTTTCTTTTGTCCACTTGGAATTGGTCTAAGGCCAACTGAGTTAACAGAGGCCTATAAATAATGTCCAATGCTAATGAATTTTTCATGGATTAATTGGGAGGTGAAGCTTTTACCAGACAGTTATCAGTCCCCAGAAATATCCATTCCCTGCAAACCTCCTCTTCTTTACTAGCATGTAATAATTTCATTTTAGTGTCTTTGCTGTCTTGCTGCCCAGACATAATGTATTGGGTGTAACCTATTGCTTATGTAAATACTTTTAGCAGGGTCTTTCTGTCATGGAGAATTTTGCTAATTATCCCAGATGTGTTTGTGGGAATAGAATCTAGATTTTTATAATACAGAAGAGCAAAAGCAAATTTGAAATATGAGTAAGTTTCCTTGAATGTCTACTATAACTTTTTGAGAGTAGTGAGTATAAGAAGTAAGGATGTTGAAGAAAAAAAGAGTTGGTTTTTTTTTGTGGTTTTTTTTTTTTTTTTAAGAGGCCATAGAAATACAAATGTTCTACCACTCTTACTTTTGTAGGAACCACCAAAACCTGTGCCAAACTGCTTTAAAGTTGGAATGAAACTTGAAGCTATAGATAGGAAGAACCCGTACTTAATTTGCCCAGCAACCATTGGAGATGTTAAAGGAGACGAAGTTTTTGTTACATTTGATGGCTGGAGAGGAGCATTTGACTATTGGTGCAGATGTGATTCTCGAGATATTTTCCCAGTCGGGTGGTGTAGCTTGACAGGAGATGCATTACAACCACCAGGGAACAATGGTAAGATGACTAATAATATTGCTTAATTATTTTTCCCCTCAGTTACAGCAGAATTTTAAAAACCAGCTGGCTGTATGCAGATAAGACTGAAGATTTGATTTGTGAGTAGCTGAGGAGGATGAAATGTTGTTAAATTTTCTTTATGTGGTTTAAAGCTAGTAGGATAGTTTCTGGGAAACAATTTTTGTTTGTTCATAGTAACTCTGGAAACATGTTTTATTTAATACTGTTAGGAGGGCTTTTGATAATCTTTAATTTTTGTGTGCTTGTGAAGAATCTTGGACTTAAACTAGATTTGTATTATATTTAGTTAAATGCTCCTGTTTAATGATACTAATATATTGGCTGCAGCAGCACTTTATATTAAGCTAACTGCTAAGAAAGTAAAGTAGTCTTTGTTTCTGTGATGATTGAAGGTTTAAACTATATATTTAGTGTTTCTTCCTTCATATTCACAAAATTCTGTCTTGAAGCTGCCTATTCTGAATGCTTTACCATCCTCATGCCTTTAAGGATGTTTGTACGTAGGGTTATAGAGTCCCTTTAACTAATGACCACTGTGCTTTATAATGTACAGCTATCTACCTTACCTAGAAAAGAAGGGCAATGAAGTAAAGAGGGATATCCCTGAATGTAATCTCTCTGCTACTCTGGGAACCTCTTGTCAGGATTCTGTAGCGTAAGGCTTTTCTGTCGAACTGTTTGGGCTCTTCTATCCTCAATCCCTTCAAATTTGACAGGAAGAGAGGTTTTTGAAGAGGGGAACCATATTTTAATTAATTACTTTAATATTGTTGACCAGAATAATTTGTTCTCATAGTGAACATTTCCACCGCTGGCATTAAGTAAGGAACAAGTAGACCGGTATCGCAGAACTCTCACTGGAAGTACCAAAGGATCAGAAGCAAGAAGGCAAGAAATCAGTCATGTTTCCTGCCCTCTCCATCCCCATTGTTTTTCTCAATCTTTTGCCAGCAGGCCAAGAATTGTATGGAGAATGTGAAATTAGTTAAAGGTACCTCTGCATCCTTGTCCTCACCTACCTGTCTGTAGTTACTGTCTGCAGTTACTGCCAATGGCCATAGGACCTGTAATCTAGTTTAGTCCATTTTGGCAGATTTCAGCAAGGGAGCAACTGTGTTTGTAGCTGTACTGGCAGATCCGGGATCATCTGCCAGTACAAACCTGCAGCGAGAAGGCAGGGGGGAGTCAGGTGAGGACAATCTACATTTGATCAGAAGTCATCCAATAGGTACCAAGCTGACCTCAGTCTTAATGTTTCTGTGCTCCCAATCTGTAAAGTGTCCTTCTCAACCTTTTCAGAAGGTTGACCTTGTCTTGAGAAATCATGAATGAGATGTGTTATTATGGTAAATGCATTACGTTAATTGTGGTGAAATAAAATGGCTTTATACAAAAGGGGCTGTGTAAATAAGCGGCGTAAAATTTTTAGAAGATATTTTTGTGACAGTTTAGATTGCTGAGTCCAATTCCATCTCCTAGAAAGAAGTATTACTAAATTGTTTAGCCTACTCCAGTTTCACTGCTGGAAAACCAGCAATATTTTGAGATAATATGTACAGAATTTTTCTTGCCTGATTAGAGCTTGATAGAGATCAAAGAGTTGTTTAACAATTAGTTAGTAAAGTTGATTACGTATTCCAGTTGTTCAAGTAATTAAACCACGACAAAAAAAGCTAAACCGTGATAAAACCAAACAAAATTCTTGAGTATGTTCAAATTTGCTGAAGACTTGAAATACCTACCCAGGTATTTTTATGGATTCTATTGCTTTGTTATGAAAAACGGTAACACTTTAGGCATTAATAAAATCTGAAGCAAGGTTCTTACAGACTTGTAGTCTAAACTGAGAATTTTGGACATGTGATAAAAACTGAAGGCGGAGACGTGCAGGCTGGGGATTTCATTATTTTTAATTCTAAAAGTGAGCCCAAAGTTAACTGCAGTTTTATTAAAATTGTGTGGGCTCCTTTTTTTCCTGTTCTGAGCATAGAGAGTTTAGTTTTTAATTTTGCTTCATGTGCTTATTTTTTATGTGCTGTTTGTGCATGTTATATGTACTTGTCAAATTTACATAGCTAGATGAAATATTTTTTGCTCTCAGGTTATGTTTTTCACTGTTATTTGATCGCTTTTAAGCCATTAAAGAACTGTAATGATAGTCCTTTATTAAGATGTAAATAATAGCTTCAAGGAGAGTGTAATCAAGTCATTTCAATTCAGAAATATGATAATGTTGTCAGGATTCTTCATTAAGTCACATTAATGTTGACTACTCCTGTTAAGGAAGAAGGTATGACAGATAGTATATTGTAGGGATTCACTTGAAATATTATAGTAGTATTCTGGCCTGGACTTTTTTTTGCAGGTTAGTTTAGTATTTCTGCCTTGAATTACCACAATAGAAAGTGAAAATAATTGACTGAGTGTGGCTTAGATCCCAGAGTGAATATAATGAGAAGTATTCTTGATTTTTTGAACTACCTTTCCTGAAAGCATTTAAATGTGTTAATTCAGTAGTTAAAGGACTGAAAAAAAACCCTCAGATTTTAGTGAACAAGCAAAATCAATATCCTACAATCTAAGTATGAAAGCGATAAAGGATGCTTTAAATTGAATCCATACCTAGGACAACAATTTCCTGCCCTGAGACTTATATTTTAGGGTCTAATTTAGCCTTTTGAAAGAGAGATGAAATGCAGTAAGGGAGACAATATGAAAATTAGGGAAGATTTTATTTCACCTGTTTACTGATTTAGCCATTTAGGATGCCCAGAGAGAATGTAGGACCTCTGTCATGGGAGGTTTTTAAGAACAGGCTTCATAGATATGGGTGAATTTATTCAGACCAGATTATGTGGTATATTTAGTCTTTATAGCTGTACCTTCTGTAACTTGCATTGGTTTTAGACAGATAAGCTCAGGAACTAAGACACAATTAATAGAAGATAAAATGGAGAAGGTAGGTGAAAAGTTGTTTTGGACCAACTGTTTTTAGCATTCAGGCCTTAATCTTCGTGTTGATGTTTTGTCTTTGGTCCTTATCAGAAAATGTGAACTTAAGTGGACGTGGCTGGGTGTCAGGGTATGCTTACAGCGCTATGAAATGTAACGTTCAATATTTATACTAGCAGAAGCTGTGCTTAGCTGATACTGTAGTTTGTTTCCTTAGAAATATCTCTGATAGTAGTAATTTATGTTATGTGTGGTTTGACAACAGTGCTTGATGTTGGCTTGGCCTGCTGGCCCAAGGTTAGTATTTTAAGGATGCAGTAGATTGTTTTCTCTGTGTCTCTTGGTCACTTAAGTGCTTTTAGAGATGACTTGTCACTCAGTAACATCGTTGTGAACTATAGCTGGTGAAAGAAGTTCTCATGGTAATGTCTATGCTGGATCAATCTGAAGGACCATCTGCTCTAGCAGGCTTTCTCCAGCAGTGGCTGAAAGCAGATGTTTGAAGAAAAGCATGAGCACATGGGAGAGAGGTTTGCAGAAGTATTCCTAGTATCTGGCCATCTACAACCCAGCACCTCCCAAGCCCAGAATAATGCTTTTATGCTGAGTATCTCCTGGAGCTTGATCTATTTTGTTCAATTATATTTTGGAGCCATCTGAACTTTTAGCACCTACAACATCCTGTAGTAAGGAGTTCTGTACTTGAGTATATGTTCTGTGGAAAAGGAGTTACCCTTTTTATTGCTGGTAGTTTCATTTGTTGTCCTCATATTCTTGTACTGAAATAGCTTCTTGTACTTCCAGTACTTGTACAGGAAGAGACAGTAAATAGTCATTCCCCACTTGCCTTCTTCATATCCATCATGATTTTGTAGCTTCTAGCTTCCCTCAGCTATCTGTATTCCAAACTTGTAATATCCTGTTCTGTTTCATTTTTCATTGTTATGGGGTCAGTTTAATTCCTCTGATCACCCTTGTTCTTCCGTATTGTTTCCATTTCAGCTATGGCATTTTTGAGCCACTGGAACCAGAAGCGTACAAGGTATTTAAGACTTAGTGGCATAGTGGTGGTTTCTGTTTTGTTTTCTGTTCCTTCTATAATTATTCATTAATAGGTATTTGGGATTTTTGGGCTACTACCAAGCAATGAACTAATACTGTCATAGAAATATTTATTTTAATTCTAAGATGGTTTTTTTGTGTACATCAGCTAATAGCCCATCTTTGATCACAGAAGCTGGATTATTTTGAATTGCTTGACATTGAATTTCATCTGTTACTTCCTCTGAGCAATCAATCTCCTCTGAGCAACTGCTCAGCTTTACAAGATCTTTATTGACTCAAATAGTTGTTCAGCAGTTGTTGCCATCTCATGCTTTACCCTTGTCTTAGATCATATATGAATCGAATGGCACAAGCCCAAGCAGAGATCTCATCAGGATTTATCTAGAGTCCTCTCTCGACTGTGGAAACATGTCTGTTTATTCCTCGCCACTGTTTGGTATTTTCCAAGAAATACTTTAGAATGATCATGAGGATCTTCCCTCATATCCATTGCCAGCTAAGGATTTTTTTGAGAGACTGTGGTGTGAGATCTTGTGAAGTGCAAATCCACAGACTACATCAGTTGACTTTCCGTTGTCTGCTTGCTTATTGACTCCTTAAATTAATTATAGATTTGTGAGATGTGACTTTTCTCTACAAAAACTATGGTTGGTTCTCCCCCAACACATCGTATTTATCTTTGGATTCACTACCTCTGTTCTGTACAAGAGTTTTTAGCAACTTGGCCAGTACAAACATCAGGTGTCTTGTCCATACCTTGCTGGCTAGAGTGTTGGCATCACATTAACTACCTTTTTAAGTCTCTGAACTTGAGGCAGTTTTAAAGACAAACTTGCACAGCACCGTCAGTAGGTTGGACGTTTCATCTTTTCATTTCCTTAAAACTCCTAAGTGTTGTGTGTCCTGCCAACTCTCTACTGCTTGTTTTGTCTCCGTTTCCTGACCTCTACTACTGGTACTTCATGTCAGGCAACTTGTTTCAAATCCCTGTGAAGAGGGGTTCTGATATGGGAACTGAAGAGGGGTTCTGATATGGGAATTATTCCTTGGAGTGAGTATGAATGCAAAAAAACATTCAATCTTGTTGCTTTAGTATTATCTTCCGTGTTCGCTCATTTTGAAATTTGATCATCTGTTGGGTCCATATAACTTCTACTTTTGATACGGTTTAAAAAGGCTTTTTAAGTTTGATATCTTTTGGATGTTTTTCTATTAACTCTTTCTAGGCCAAACATATTATGCTTTTCTATTTAACCACCATAGATTGTAATTTTTATTTTACTCAGTTGGATAATAGAAAGCTGTTACTATGCCTAAGAATACTCTTGTATTGCACTGTAGCTAGTTGTATCTGAGGCTTATGTTTGAAGTAGACAGCAGATGACTGGAGATTGTCAGAGCAGTTTCTGTTTGCTATTTCTATATAAATTCATTTTACTCTTTAGTTATTACATGTAAATGGCAGTTACTTAGGCAACCCACCTTTTTATTTATAATAGAAGTAAAACCTTTTCCATAAAAGAGAGAAAACAGAAGAATAACTGGGGACAAGCCATGTGGGAAATGATAAGTAGTTTCACCTGCAAATACTGATTTCAGTACAAAGTAGTATCTATCATTTAGATGTGAACAGCATCTGGAGAGGGATCGGTTTCTGTATATCCCTGATCCCCACAGTCTTACGAAGCTGGGTCTTTGACGGATAAAGGTGATGCAAGAACTCATGAAGGAGGAACTGCTCTCTGCACTTTCAGGAGAGAATTTGGGTGATGAAAGGAAGATGATGTAGTAATCTAAAAAACAGTGATACACTGTAGCTTTTATCTTTAGTCCTCTACCCTCCTTCCTTCCTTCTCCTCTGTCTCCCCGCCTTCCACATCGTGTGTCCCCTCATTGCTTTTCTCCCAATTCAGTGCATTTATTGTCAGTGAGAGCAATCTTCTCTCATTACGCTAATCAGCCTGTGATGTTAAAGGTCTCCTTCAAAAGCTGTCTGCAGCGATAAGAGTAGTACAGGCTCAAGCAGAGATTAAAAAGCATCTTATTTGTCTGTTTTATGATTTCTTAGTTTAGTTTTATTTAATTTTCAGGTGTGTTCTCAATGCTTACTTTGTGCAGATTTTTCCAAGCTAGCTACTGGAGATGCACTTCTGTTATTGATAATGAAATTATGTTAAAATAGCTGTGCTATATTTTCATCTGAGTTGTACACAAATGTGCAACATCAATATAAACTTTAGTACCACTCTATATGTTTGCAGATGAAACAAAAGAAGTGTTGAAACTTTAGACAGAGCTACAGTTAGATCTGTGAAAAGACTCTGCGTTGTTTAAAGTAGCCAAAAACAATCAGATAAGCATGGTAATTCTTAAGTTTCATTAAAGAAAAAAACAAATGCTAAAATGGTACAATTTCATACTGCTAGAGGTTTCATTTTTCTCACAGTGCAGCCAGCTTCTTTTCATGAGCAGGTCACAGTAGTTAAATCAGGCACACACAGTAAGCAGATTTATGCTGTCTTCAGAATTGTACAAGAGAAACTCCTCAGTGCTTCAGGCTAAAATCTGATTTGCCACATTCTCTCACATGTTAAGCTTTTTTTATTTGGTATTAATGTTTCTTGGCATCTTGCAGCAAGGCCTGGATGGTGCTGCTACAGGCAATAATCACTTAAGAAAAAATAAAGGTTTTGCCTTTCCCAAAGCTGTGACCTTACTGTAAGGCTGGTTTCCTCACCATCTTACCGTGTTTGTTTATAAGGTAGTTGTAATTTTCTTTTAAATTGGAAGTACTCCAACACGTGTATTTTTGACTGTTACATGGAAAATTTTTTTTTTTAATTGCTCTTGTTCAGGTCTTGTGGATACTAATGTCAACAGTGGTTGTGTTGCCTAGCTAGTGTATGGGATTGAGTGGATGTTTTCCAAATCTCCGTTAGTACATATAAGCTATGTTAAGAATATCAGTGCTGTCATTCAGATACTGAGACAAAACGAATTGTGGCATTGCATTAACCCCGCTCTGCGTTTGTTTTTTCTTCCTCTGAAGCTTGTTGCATTTTATTGTTACATTTTGGGCCCACCTTTCATCCTGTTGATGCTATTTGGGGAAAAATAATGGTAAAACCTGGGTGGAATCCGTGATGATGGGGCAAAGAATCAGGATGTTAAAACTCTTACCCGATGTGTAGAGCTAGGCTTTGCCATGCTTATTGACAGATTCATCATCAGCACACCTAAACTGTCTTCAGGTAACTCAAGTTTGTGCTGCTTTGATAGTTTATTGGGTATGTACTTGCTCTTTTCCTTCTCAGCTTATCAACAAAATATAGGGGGGTTTGTTTTTGGTTTTGTTTTTTTTGCTAGTGTGGTTGCAATGGCAATGTTTTGTTGAAGGGTGAGACTGGAAGCTGGCATTTCACCATTCTTGGTTTCTGGAGATTAACTGGAGAGATCTTTCCAGGAGTCTTTCTTTAGTTTTGCTTGTACCTCCCCACTCCTGCATGCCCCCTGCCCCAGCTGGGCTATTAAAAGTTGTTTTTTTGGAAGTGATGTGTGTTAGTTTGGTTAGCAGTGGGTTTTGATGGAGCTTAATTAGTATTTTCACAGGTCTGTTCCGTAGGTGCTGGCTTGCCTAGCTCTTGAAAATGTTGGGGGATGGGGGTGAGGGAACGAAGGTCCTACAATGCTGCCTGGGGAAGAAATACTTTCCTTTCTTCCAGTTTTGTCTTATGTCGTTTGGAGCCCTCTCTTTCACCTTTCAGGGCTATGAAAGGAAGGCTAGGATTATTCACAGAAGATAGCAAGAGATGACTTCTTTTCTTTTCTTTTCTTATACTGGTAGCAGAAACTAAAATCTAGAAAGAAGAAAATTGCAAGCCATAATGTCCATGTCTTGCCAAGGTGGATGTTGAAGTTTCCAAGTGCAGTGTTGCTTTTTAGATAGCAAAATGATGACTTATAACTGATTTTGTATCATAGCAACATATCAATTAGTATCTTGCAGCTACCTCTTAACTAGAAGTAATCCAAACACAGATAGGAAGAGGTGGCATGTATTACAGATTCTTATGCTTTTGTATGGCTGTCTTGTTCAATTGAGACATAAGGACATAAATTTTTATAATCCTTGGCAATAAGCAGTTTTGAAAAATTGCTAATCTTTTCCACCTCCTTTGCCAGTTGTCAAAACTATCATGATAATAACTTACTGTATTAAAGAAGGTTAATTTCATAGTTAAAATCCTGGGCTAGAACTCAGGAGGTATGTTTCCATTACTTCTGCTGTGGAATGCTCACATGGATTTAGCATAAATTGCTAAATCTCTTCGCCTCATTTTTTTTTATCTGTACATGAGAGAAGGGCCAAGTTGTTATATTCTCAGAAGAACATTTGGCTTGCATCTCAGTGGGGGCACAGGAACAATACTGCACTGCAAATAGAATTGTTTCTGTCTTGAAAAAAATACTTGTTTAAACACTGAATTACTGTTTTTAACTGTCCTAATTGGCACCTTCACCTAAGGTAGCAATGCTGTGTTCACAGAATGTACAGCAAAACGGGCCCCTAGGCCCCTACCTTGCTTTGTGTAATTTCACTTCAGCTTTTTAAAGTCTTGTCTTGTAATTGCTTCTCTGTGACACTGCGTGGTTGATTTCTGATGTTTAAATGTTACAAATTTGAACCTTTTTTTCCTCTCGCTTTCCATAAAAACATGGAGTGAAACTGTCACTGTGGATTATTTGAGGGAATTTTACTAAGTAGAATTGCATGAGAATTCAGGCTTCTGAGCTGTCATCTGTCCCATCCCCTTCCCAAGCGCTGGAGGTTTCAGTAGCTTCAGATTTCACAGTTGTCTTAAATATCTGACTTATTCTGGCAAGAGATCTTGGGGATAACATTCTGGCGTCAAATTTTGCAGCCCTGAATGTGTCTGGGCAGTTTTTCTGCTTCTACAAGCAGAATTTTGCCCTCATCTAAAGTCTAATCTTTCATGTCCTTCTCATGCAAATGAGCTCGGTTGACTCTGGTGGATCTGCTTGTGTGAATGAGGACTGAGTTGTGGCAATGCAACTTTAGGCCGTGAGTTCCAAGATGCTGGGTTTGGGGTTTCTCTTTCATATGTTGGATAAAAAGTTCGTAGGTTTTGGGATTCTCACAGAACCTACTTGGGGAGAAAATGAAAATGTTTTGCTTGAGCAGTAATTGAAAGTATGAAAGCTGTGTTTGTATGTTGCATGAAGGTAGTCACCTATAGCCCTCACTAACATGACAGTATAAGTAGAGCTCTGTGAATGTTGAAAATGCCATTTAGTTGCTAACATTACTATGGTGAAGTATATTTGTGTAGCGTGATCTCTGCTCTTCAGTTATTGAGGACACCGGTATGGTTTTTGGGTGTAAATAAGACTTGAGAAAGAACGCCATGCAATGCATCCCACTCCTGAAACTGAAGCAGTGGATATTTGTGTAGAAGAGCAACACAAATGCTTGATTTTGTTTGTGCAAATGAGAAGGCCTTTGTGATGCAAAGCAGCATCCTGAAAAGGCAAATGTGCTTTTTTGGTTGTAAATATCCCAGCTAAATACTGCAGTAATTGCAAGCAGAGCTTGGCAGTTTTCCTCTCTATTCTCTTCGTCGTTATATTTTAACAAGTCCTCATGAGACTATTAAAACGTCTTAGTTTTTGGAACATGTGGCCTAGTGGGGATAACTCTGTCTACAGATGCAGTGGGTTGGCAGCTCGATTTTGCATGTCTTTTCATTTCCCTCCAGATCCTGTGACCCAGCGTAACCTTTGGTCTCCCTCTGAAGGCCGGGGTGAAGGAAGTATGAGCAGGTGACTGATGATCACTGTCAATACAGCCTGCAGACAATATGGGAATTACTTTAGCGGTCTCCCACTCCCTTGCACTCCCCCCATCCTCTCTTAAATCAACAAATGCAAATAGCAGCCTCCTCATTTGCTGCTATCTCCGGGAGGCTGCCCAGGCAGCATGGGCTTTGTTGCAATCCTGCCCATTGAAAAAAGCGGCTTCAGCCCTAGGCAGAAGGAAAAATACCAAATGGGACCTGACCCCCCCCTTAATGGTTAATGCTGCTAATATTTGGTTCTCTGGCGTATACAGGTAGGAAGATGCTGAGATGAGGGTACTTGATGTGTGTGGTTCAAGAGGGCAGCCTGAAGTGGTTGGAGCTGTTTGCATTGTTACTCTTTGTCTGGTAAATGTCCTTCTGGAAGGGAGTAGGGATTGCCCAGTGTCCCGAAACTCATACCTGTGCTCCTAGAACCTGTTGACATTGCAATTAGCTGTGTATTTAACCTTAGCTGTGTCTTTACTGTGTGAGAATAGAAATGCCTTTGCTAGATTTCAGCACAGGCAGAGGCACAAAGAATTTGTGAAACATTTCTTTACAAGGTCATGATTGCTCTGTTAAATGCATAGTTGTGCAGCACAAATAAATAAAAATAGCTGCATTTTACGTTGGTGTAAGCATAATACAGGATGCAATATGTAGTACTGTATCGTACAGCATATAGTTGATATTGTTTCGCTTTCCAGACATACAGCTTAATGCGAGTTGTCATTCAGCAACTCAGAGACATAAGAGCAATATTATGCCAGCATTTGGTTAAAATTCTGTTCATCTTATTTTAAGCTGTCGTTGCATATGAAAATAAGTTTTGGCATACATAAATAAAAGGAAAGTGATCACTTTGTACATAGAAGCTGGTCCTTCTCAGATAACTAAGGATATCATGTCTGTATTTGATGTATTAGGATTGCGATCAGACATAATGAAGAGATTTCTTCTGAACTGCCATTTAGGAATATTAGATTAGTAACCGAATCAGACAGATAGCAATGTATGTAAATGCTCCTACAGCTTTAAAAGTGTGTGTCGGTATACTTGTGTTGTATAAGAAGTCTGTCTGCAGTGTGTATTTCATCTTACTGTGACATTTTCTATTGCAAATACTTAATACCAGTTAACTCCTGAAGAAAAATTCAGAGTTAAAGTAACCATTGTAAAGCTAGGTGCTGGTCTGTTAAGGTGAGTATCACTCATAGAGCTAGACATTAAAACTGTTACTGAATCTTTAAGTAAGTTGTTTTCTCAAGATCTCATTTCAAATGTATCTTTGAGTTTTATTTTGTGTTTTATTTGCTTACTAGAAAGCCTCAACATACTAATATTTTAGGAGAAGAAATATTCCAAATTCACAAAAATCCAGGAAATTAACTGTTAGCAGCCCCCTGTATTCCACTTTCAGTTTGCAGTAGTGCTTTGGATCAGGCACTGGTGGCTGGCGCAATCAAAGCCCGCTTGAACCCTAACTTGCAATACTTATAAGGTGTGTCACGTTAAGTTCACAATATTTAAGGTTAGGGCGAATCACGGGAGTTTTGCCATCAGCGAGATGCGAAAAGCTGTGGTAGGGGCAGTGTGATACTAGAAAGACATCTAATTTTAGTGTAAAGGTTTCAAATGATTTCAAATATGTTGTGTGTTCCTTTCCCACACCTCTCGCAACAAGGCTGGTTTGATGTCACAAAATCTCCCATTTTCATCTTTTACTTACCTCTTCTGCAACTTATGCATCTGTCTGCCTGCCAGCAATCAGGCCAACAAAATAGAATATTTGTTGGACTCTTGGACTTAGTAATTGCTTTGTTGGCCACAGGTGCTGCTGTAGCATGATGTGGTACATCTTTTCATTGAGGATATGTCCTTATCCGTAGGTTCTGTTTGGCATCCTTCTGGTGTTTTAATCTGTCCATTGCAAAGGGAATTGTTAAAATAAAATCATCATTATTCAGAGAAGAGTGAGTTGGGTGGAAAAGATTGCTAAGAAGTTCTGTTCAGTGAAATCTGATTGCATCTTGCAGTGTCACACCAGATTATAACAGTCACATCATACACATATTGGGCCAATTTCGTATTGGGATGGGAGATTCAATAGAGAACCACTTCAGTGTTAAGAATGAATAAAAATTATACTTTGTGTTTGATTTTTTTTTTTTTTTTTTAGAAGTCCTTCTTCCAAATAAAATTTTAAGTCTAGATGGCTCCAGGTAGAAAAATCTGGATATAGTTACGTGAACTTAACTTTCTAAACTGGCATCTCAGAAAATGCTCATTAATGATACTTTGCCTATCATTAGTTTTTCCTCTTCAGTGGGGTGATTTTCTTTGCTGCTCAAAATTGGTTTGTAGCTCCCTAGAAGTAGTTGGTATGTCTTGTAATCGTGGAAACTGCTCTTAGAGGAGAATGGATGTATTATGGGCTGTATAATTTGTGAAGTATTTTGAAGGCCTTCTTGATGAATGGCACTTTATAAACATCTTATCGTAATTATATTATGGGAAGCATTTATAAGGTGAGTGGCTTAATTTTTTTTAATTTTTATTTGAATGTTTTTCTCTTAGCAAAGTCCCTCTAAAAGAATGAGTTTAAAGAGTTCTCTCTTTGGCTTTAATGAAGTATATAGTTTCATGCCAACCACTTAAGTTCAAAATATCCAAGTATATTTATTTTACGATGTAAATTGTGCACTACATTTTTATTTTTTTAAGCCTTTGTTAGAAAAGTTGCTTTCCATCGTTCATTTTGAGGTTTTCCCCCCCTTCCCTTTTGTTTTTGTTTTTCCTCAGTTTCCATTACAAAGAGCAGTGCAAAAATCCAATCTTCCCCTTCCAAAGTGACCCGGCGTTCAATGCAGTCTCCACAGAAATCTGCTCCAGTACCAGCGCAACGGGGCAGGAAACCAGGTCGGGGCAAACCCCCTGGACAGTCTGCAGTTCCCAAGAAGGGCAGGTCTCCTAAAAATATTCCCCTGACAAAAAGCACCTCTCATACTGAAAATCTTAAAACAAGGAAAAAAAGTTTAAAACCTGGAAAAAAGGTTAGTCCTTATCTACTACTTTATTCTATATTGCAAAATTTTGTAGTGAGATTTTTTTTATTATTATTTAATTTTCTGTCTTCTCTTCAGCCTTCAGGGCTTTACTGTTTTCAGCAACTGATTACAAGAAAAAGTCTAGAATAGCTATTCTGGAATATTTCAGTATAAGCTTCTGTGGATTATTTTATTCCAGAACAAGATTACCAATTTATTTATGGGTGAGTTGTTGGTGTTGAAAAATACTATTCTGGAATAGCCATTTCCAGTAAAATTAAAAGAGCCAGGGAAGCCTTTAGGCTTTTTAGTCTGGGTTATTTTGTTACTGAACCATATATATGGTTTGCGTAATTTAAAAAATTTTTTTGTTTCGTGTTTAGAAACAAAGGATTAGGAACAGTGAAGGCTTTGCAGAATTTAGGCATCTTAAGCATACAGCTGGATTTGCGAAATAAATCTCTTAAATACCCCCTAATCCTGGTGATACTAGCATGAAGCAGGAAGCTTCTTTTCAGGCAATACATTTCTCCAGGTGTGGGCCTTATTTTGCCCTGGTCTGAAAGACGTGATGCCTTTCTGCCTTTCTCCCTGCCAAGCTTAGTCAGACCTGGTGTGTTGGCAGCTGCCTCCAGCTTCAGCTCCTCTGGAGCTGTTTGATCAGGTACAAATTGGCACTGCTGTAACCCCCCCCTTCCCACTCCCATGTGACACCAACACTAGTGGGTAAACAAACCCAGAGTGAGCTAGTTCCAGGGACTAAACTGGTAGACAACTAACTCAGCATCCATCCCTCTTACTTCCTTCTTTGTCTGCTCCACCCCAAAAAAGCACAAATGCTACGGCTGCTGCAAGGAAGGATAGGATCACAGCAGGGCAGATTTAGGCCAATTTGAATTGCCATGGAAGTACAATTTATTTTCTGAGGCTTGCTCACCCACTGCAGGCTGTCAAAGAGGAGTAGCAATCCCGCAGTGTCTTTCCCCAGACAATTTGTGTCTGTCCCTGTGCTCCTCCCTCCTTTGCATTAGCACCAATGGGGGAATGGGGGGCATTGTTTTTTCTGTTTGGTTTTTTTTTTTAGCTTCCCCACCTCCCCCCACCCCCAAGTTTCAAAAAGTTGAAGTTTTGGGGGTTTTCTCCTCTAGTCCGGATCACTGTGGGCTATGGGATCTATTGCTAGTGATGTGTGGGAAGGGGTGGAGTAATGGCACAGGTGGGATTTCTCCCTTCAGTAGTAGTGCTGATCAGTGTAAAGGGCTAGTGAAGTAACATTATTAGAGCATACCCAGAAGGCTCTGGCACAAAACTGGAAGCCGGCACTTTGTTGAAATTATGACCACAAGGTAAGAAATGATTCTGGGGACCAGAAATAGAAAGCCGAGCGCTTTCTCCTCTGATGCCTGCCCCTTCCAGTTGGGCATCCAAACTGGTAGGCTACTGATGCAAGTGATCTCCAGCTTTATCTCTTGCTTGGTGTATAAAAGTGTACAGAGACACAAATTAAAGAGGAGAAGGGTGCTCCCATACAGACTCAGCTAGTGGTTGGGGTGTTCCCCATAAGTCTGGGGGGCTTTAAAGGAGAGCATTGAATACAGGACTTTCATATCTTAAGGACGTACTCAGGTATGGCAGGATGCGCCCTAGTCTTTCATGTAAGAGTTTTGTCCTCTGTGTCTCATGAAAAAGAAATTGAGAGGCTTTGTGTATCCTTTGAAAGAATAGTTGGAGGCATCTCACCCTTAGAGGAGGCTTCTGGGCTCTAAACACTGAGTGTCTGAAAGTGTCTGCTTGGAGCACTGCATTTGGCACCTGGTCTGTGTGAGGTACCTGTGGGGATTTGCTTGGGGAATGAGGGTTACTGCTGACACCCCCCATCTTGAGGCAGTGAATCTGAGGTACCTCTACACACTCCTGACTTCCTCCGTGGGACCAGGCAACTAAGAGTTAGGTTTTGCAGAATCTAAGTTTGATATATGTAACTTGGGAATTTTACTACTTTAACTTTTGCATTAAAAACTTCTAAAATTACCTCCTCTTGAGAATCCATGGAAAGTTGTTATTGCTTTGGTACATGGTTACATTGCCAAGATGTTATACATATGTGACACCTGTTAGCATAAGGGTGAAGAGAGGAAATGGCTTTGTGGGAGTTCTGCACAGACAGGGTGTATCTGACACGGAGTGCTATGCAGCCTGTATACCTCACAATACATATGCAAATATAATGCAAGTGGTATGTGCATGGGGATTTGAAAGTGCTTCCCCCCTACCTCCCCTGACCGATCCAAAAAACCCCCTCCAGATTTCGGGCTAAGTAACTGTGCTTCAAGTGTGAGCTGGCTATGTGGTAGTTCAAAACCTGTGTATTTAGGGAGGTTGGTCTATGCCTGATACTCTGTAGAGTTGTTTGACTTTCTTTGCCTTTTTAAGTTTGTTATGCTGCAATGTTTATCATTGTGCAGGTATTAACTTTTATTATACAGCTAAGGATGTTGAGCTGTTGTGTCATTTGTCTTCTTTATTTAGAAGTTTTCTAAGCTTCTCTCTAAATATGAGATGCATGTTGGGCTTTGTTTTCTGTTTGTCTCCCGCAGTTTGCCCTGTGTGGTTTTACTCTGTCATAATGAAGAAGAAATCTCTTTTACATCTCTTTCATTATTTTTAAAAGTACGCTTTGCATAACAACGCAAAGAATTCCTTCCAGAATTTCTTGAGGAAGTGTCTTGGTCTGAGTGTGGATCACAGCCCTAAATTCGACCCCACAAGAAGAGAGTTTTTAAGCGTCAGTGTAAAGCCTGTGAAGCTGGCCATGTGGTGCCAGACTGAGCAGTGCTCTCTGCAGGCAAACGGGGCTGGCGTGCCCTCCCAGCTGGCAGGGGCCAGCCGGTGACACCCTGACCAAGCAAATGTGCTGAGCCCTGCTGGGAACGTGGCCTGCCTCGTGAAACAACATGGCTTTGGGATTGCTGTTTGCTGCTCATCGGTTTGGGGTTGCAAAATGAGAACCTCGGCTGAGCAAGTATAACGTGCTGTATTTCCAAAACGCATGCTCTTTCCTCCTTCTGAAGGAGAAGGTAGGAAATGGCGGGCTAGCCTCACTATGCTTATGTGTTAGTGTGGAGAGAGGATAGTTCCTCTGTCTTACAGTTTAGTATCTGTATTTTGTTTTCATGCCTACATTTCTCCCATTTCCTCCTCTTTCCCCTCAACTCGACCACTCGTATTTTGCAGCGTGGTGACAGACAACTGCCCCCCCAAAGAGTCCCTGCTCCAGGGGGACCTTCAGGAATGTCAGACTTCAGATCAAAAGCTCAAACTTTCCAAGTGTATTTTTGTTCTCTGTATTAAGGATGGAGAGAGACCTTTCTGTCACCTAATGTTAAGGTACATAGGCAATTCCTGACAAGTAATACATCACTGCTTGGTTCAGTGTCTGACCTGAGCCACCTTGTCTCATTCACAGTGCAATGCCAAGCCTTGGCAGTCTATTCCCGATGTTCATGGTGATTCCACCCAGTGCTGTATTGTCAAGCAATTTCTCCAGCCAAACCTATCTTCTCTGAACTGTAAGGGGCACAGAAATTTTCTTTAAAGTGCCCTGGATTTCAGAAGAAAGTTAATTTATTCTTTATAGGTGTTGTGAAGAAGTTAAGCACTGCTGCTCCTAGGAAGGTGTATATTTTGTTTCCTTTCTACATGATTTTTCATATATTATTTGGAAAATATGCTGCTTCTAAAAGTGTAAAGGATGACTACTGCTAAATGGAAGAGGGCTTAGCCTCCCTTAATGACTGAATATTCACTTCACTATAGATCAAATTTATCAGTAAATCCTTACCACATGAGTAGCCAAGTCTCTGCTGCCTTCAGCAGTGTCAAGACCTTGGGTAATCTCTTATATTCCTAATTTTTTTGGTAGGTAAGAGAATGAGAACATAATCTGTTTTCATGCAAGAATAAATGGTGAAGGGAGGGGTGATGAACTTCTCTCTAATTCATTGTTTCTTTTATTTCCATGTATTTTCATGGCGTGTCAAAGCACATTAGAAGTGCCTTCCTTGTGCATTTTCTAAACCCCACTCCAAACTAAATTACAACAAAATTCTCATTTCCTCAGGTGGAAGGTAATGCACACTGGCCAATTTCTAAATCTTTGTGCTGCAAACTCTGGTTGTCTGTCATATATGATAAGCTGCAAATGAGTTCGGTTTGGGAAAGGAAAAGGTTTTGGCAACCCATGTGACTGGATTGTGACTACTGGTTTATTTCATATCTTGTGTAAAGCACCAATTCCTGAAAGTGATTACTTGAGAATTTCAGCTGCTTTGAAACAAGCTGAGGGGAAATCTAGGTGCACTGTAAAGTTGACACCTAAATGTGACTCAAGTTTTATATGGGAATATATACACAACCCAACTAACTGATTTGAGTTGTGATAAACCCAGATGATTGGAAGGGTATGGACAGGAAAAGAATCCAAAACACCTCTTCTGTGCTTCCTAAGATTTAGAAGGGTCATGAATTAGTATATAAAGCTCATTCTTTCCCACTTTTCAGATAGAGGTGGGTTCCTTTTTAAGTCATTTGTCTTCCACTGTCTTACTTAAGTAGCTGTAAATGCAAACTGACAGTTTCTGGTCTTCCTTTCCCGGACTTTATCTTCTCTGCTGTGTGTAGTACTTTTGTAATACGGAACCACACACATTCAGTAAGATGGTAACTGATAGCAGAAAGGTTTTGCAGACTCCTTAAAAAACTAAACATTTTGACTTCGGGGTTTTTCTCTAAACAGAAAAAAATCTTGCCGGAACAACTGACTCCTGCATCTCCTTCTCCTCATTCTTCTCCTGAGGGGAACAGTGGCGCTACGCAGATACTTAAAGATGGAATTAGTTTGTCTGGTGCAACTGCAGCAGTTATATCCACAGGTAAAAGACAAGGAAAAAAATTAACGACATTTTTAGTGTGAAATGGCTTCCATTTCAAGCAAATTAGTAGTGTCATTTTATGGAAAATGTGCTGCAAACTTACTACTCTAAATCATTATCCAGCTGCCTTATTTTTTAAAGATATTTGTAGATGCCAGTGTTACTTTGCAGAACTAGTATTTTGATGCCTGCATTATAGCAAGAAGTGCTGGAGCACAGGGGCTTTTGATAGATCTGCTAGACCTAGCAGTTTGTTCCTGTCTGAAGAAGGAAACTGTACAGTTCTTTCATGTTTGTCCCACTCCTTAATGTATGAAATGGGAATAGATGTAGCTGAAAACCCATGTGATATTCTGATATCGTGCAGGCTGTTCTGTAATGTAACAAAATGGAGATTTTATCTCTGTATACCCTTACATTAAAAGAAACAACTCAGACTGTTTAAACCAAGTAAAGGCAATCAGAGGAAATACATTCCTCCTTCCTTTTATGTTTGCTTGTTTTTGAAATATAATGAAATGTATCTTGAAAAGGATTGGCAAAAGAGAAATAAGCTAGTTAATGAACTAACTCATTGAGGAATTTGTAACCCTGTAGTGAAACAATTTGTATGTTGTCAACTGAAATCTCAGAACTTTCTAAAAACTCCACGAATTACGATAATTTTGTTTGGAGTGCTTTTTTACATTTAAAAACTGTTTTTACAATAGAAGTTGTCAGGCTCTTCTCACTCCCAGCTTCAGCCATGGATGAGGGGAAAATATGTATGTGCTTCCTAGGAAAATAAACCTTTCAGGAGGCAGTTGTTGTTAAGCCCAGACAGAAGATGCCATGAAAACTATTTTTGCTGATTTGGGTCTTTGATTATTTGTACAAATAGCTTTCTTCCAATTTGGAGAGATCAGAGAATGAGCAGATATGCATGAAGACATAAGATCATTAAAACTTACAGAAATATTTCATTTTTAAAAATCCATTTTTTTAACTAAGCCCAAATAATACTACAGTTCAGAAAATATGGCAGTCTTTTGTATAACAGAATGCTTAGGCTTAATTACCATAGAGGCTCATTTTTTCATTAAGCTGCAATAAGGTCTTGGGTGCATTCCTGGTCATGTGACAGCCCTAAGGCCAAAAAGAAAAAAAAAAATCTTCAGTTACGGCTTTTTCCCATGTTTTTCTGCCTTGCCATTCCTTTTGAAAGACAGTTTTGCATAGTCTCTATAAAAAGTAATTTTAAAAGTCCTATTTGATTGCTTTGTGCTAAGCTTTAAACCACCTCACAGTATTTCTGGAGAACTATGTTTATTTTATTTAGCAGAGAAGGCCAAGTTGCAGTGTGGAAATCATACATGAGTGGTTCGCGGCTTCTGAAGGGACAGACCTTCAGTAGCCATTATATATGCACACAGGATCATTATAGATGCACTCGTTAATGCTATATGCTTCAGAATGAGCATCAGTGGTAGGTATATACCATAGGGTTATCTTTATTGTAGATTCTCAAACAGGAGAAAAATTAGGGCAGTAACTTGGTAAGGCCAGCTTTTTAGAATTGCGTCTTGGTAGTTTAGAGTACCTGCCAGTAATTCTTGCTTTATTGGAACTAGTGTATGAATAGCGATTAGTCAAAAGATAAGCACAGATTATGACAGCTTTGTTACGTTAGTGGGGTAGAAAAGGGCTTTAGAGACCAGGAAGAAGTGGGTTTAGGACTCAGGCAGGAGAACCTTGACAGAAGACAGAGAGAGCACTTTTTGCGTGCTCTGAAGGTATGTATGCATGTTCAGCTTCTTGAGTTGACCAGTACATCTTTTCCTCAAGATTAAAACTAAAAAGACGGTGTGCAGTTCTAACTTGGAAACATGTCTTAGTTCCTCAGCAGTGAATATGGCTTATTCTTTTTCAGTATGTGTTTATGTCAACAAGCATGGAAATTCTGGGCCTCACCTGGATAAGAAGAAGGTTAGGACCAGGTCCTGTCAATGTGGTACTTCAGCAGGCTGTACAGGCTTGCGTGGATTGTGCCTATCAATCCAAAACAGTCTTTGGATTTCTGAAATCTGGCCATCACGGAGGGGAAATGATAACTGGTATGTGAAGATGCTTTGCTGCTTCTGTTTCTTCACTTGGTTGCGAACTTGAGGTAGGGAAGAAGAACCGAAGTAGCTGCAATAAGTTTATATCACTTTAACTATTTAAGCACAGTCAAGAACATATACTTGTGAACTCCTTTACTAAGAGAGTGTTGGTGGTGTGTGATTTATCTCACTCTGTGTCCAGGATGATTTGAACAATTCTTTAAAATAGAATTTAGCAATAGCAGTGTTGAATTACATATACGCAGTACAGTTAGATTCTTATACTAAATAGAGCTTGTGCACCTCATTTAGCAGCTGTAGCCAAACATTTGTCAAGTAAACCCAGTACAAGTGAAATATCAGCTTTATTAATTCAAGTCATTCGCATAATCTTATCCATACATAGTATTTGCGTTCTTAATGCCTTAACCAAGTGGGTGAAAAGTTTCAAACTAATCTGTTTAGCTTCCAGGCAAGTGATTCCACATGTTAAAGTTGCTGCTTCTTCCCTTCCCCCATTCCCCAGAATTGTAGCAGTATCTTAGGTCAGCGTTCATCCACCTATGTCCCCTATTATGGAATAGGTTTATTTCTGCTACATATTAATGGCAGGTCTATAGATAAATTATCTCTATATCTCAAACTGAATAGCTGTTGCTTGACATTTTTTTCCTTCTAGGCTAGGAAATATTCTGTATAGCAGTTAACACATCAATTCATAATTCCATCACTGGCGATAAAAAGACTTTGTGTTACTTTATTCTCCTTACATTAACACCAGATGTGAAAGATGATTAGTGGAATACAGGTTCAATTAAATTCTCATAAAGATGTTGCTGTCTAACAATATTTAAAAAGCAGCACCCCGACCTGCGTATAGCAGAACTACAGTAAGCCTTGCTTGTGCATCCCCATGAGTTTGTTCACAAAATGGATGCTGCTTCTCTGCTGCGTAGTAAAGGTTTAATGGCATTTTATATGTGTGGTTTTGAAACCCATATTGCTTTATTTTTGCAAGATATATGAAAGTTTATTACATTATTAATACCTTGCTGTACCTAATTCAGACAAGTCGATTTTCTTGAACAAAATGCACTGAGATGTGCATTGCCAGTATTCTGTTTGTGATTGTTTATCAGGAAGGACTAAATTTAGGCCAGTGGCATATCTGGGCTGTGACCGAGTAGTTGAAAAGAATTATTTCAGAGGAGAAAGAAATTTCAGAATCTTTATGTGGTTGTGGTTTGTTTAAATTCAAAAATTCTGTACAAAAAGGAATTACTGTTCTGCACCTGGCTTCACCCCAAGGCCTGGATTCAGAGAAACCAGCCCTGGATTTGAGGAACTTGGTGATGTGGACTGCTCCTGAAGCAGAGTCCTGGTCCAGGTGATAGGGAGCCACAAGACTCCAGTGGGTTTCTGGTGTTCTTGAGCTTTTGCCTTGTCATCGGCTTGTCAAACAGGTTGCTGAGAAGCAGGTGAGCAAATGCTCCCTGTCATTTTATCAAAAATTTGTGTGATGTATTTTGAGAAGCACAAAATGTGACTTAGGTTAACGTAGCACATTACAACCAGCTGTGCATGTGAACAGTAAGGCAGAAGAGGAAAGCTACAGTAGAATAAAATGAGGAATTACAGAATGAAATTGTGAGTATGTTTTCTTGTAGAGTTTTTGTTTGAAAGTGGTTTTGGAGTGGGGTTTGTTGTTCAGTTTTGTTTTTTTTTTTAGACTGGCAAGAAAAAAAAATATGTTGCAGCAGAGAATAAGCAAAGAAATCTAAATCTTTTGTGGACTGATACTTTCATGACGAGTATTATACCTGCCGTAGGAGGAAACTGTATGCTGATGAGGACGTGGATAAAATAATCTTGTTAGAATACATGTGAATAATTAGCGGGTTCTTTTGGTTCAGCTGCCAAAGAAAATAATTGTTTTGAATAGAACTGAATTTAGGATTTTTCCATCTTTTCGTACTCAAACAAAAGCACAAATGGTTTTATTTTTGCTTGATCCATAAGGTTTCAATTCAGGCAAATATAACTGAAAGGAAATTAAAGGCTTGATTAGCAAGCCCACTAATGGTGGGGTGGTGTCAGCCCCTTTTTTCTCCTTGTAGTGCAGAGACGATGTCGTTTGGTGGTATGAAATAGACTGAGGCTCAGATAAATTTTCTCAAGCAGAGAATTAAAATCGGACTCTTGGGTGAGTTTCTTCACTATCGGACAAACACAATTCTCTGATAGTTTAGCTCTCAGCCTTTCTCCTGGCTTGAACGTGGTGTTTAAAACATACTTACATAATGGAAGGTGAAGAAATGAGAATGACTCTTCATCCTGGGGGCTGGGATTGCACACGCAAGCTCCAGTCCCTGTTTATTTGTCATTAAAGGTTGAGGTTATTGCACCTCAGAAGTACTCCTTTTTATTTTTTCCCCTAGCATTTATCTGGGAAGTAAGAGGCTTATGTTGTCCCCAAGCAGAGCAGACAGTTGAGCCTATGGATCTGGATCCCACACCCTTGGTTGGAGTTCGTATGGTTGCCCTCAGGTGTTCAGAGTACAAGGGAGCTGTGTTTGCACTGAATCTTTATTTGTGGATTTTTCCCATGGTATGTCCTGCTGGGGCAGTCACACTGCCTCAGCTGTTTCTTGCTTTACCCTCCTGACAACTCTAAGATAATATTGTTCTTTTCAATGCTTCTTTTCAAAATGAGAAATTAAGGCGTAGAGAGTAAGTGATTTCCCTAAGGTCATATAAGAAGATCCGTAAGGCTATTATAAAGCATTTTAAATTTTTGCTGTAGCTGACTACTACCTTGCAGTAAATTTGTCAGGAGATCAGGCTGTGCTAGGTCTCACAGCCCATTTGCTCTCCAGAACTGGTTGAGTTCCAAGCAAAAATTTGCCTTCGGAGACCCCTTGCCTAAACAGGAGGTAGAGGACCTTGTGTCTGAGCCACATGTGGGACTGTGAATCATGAGCATTTCATTTGAATGTTGGAGCCTGGAAAAACCAAATGGGCCATGGAAACATGTTGGTCCGGGATTTGTCCCTGTAGTACTGACTCTTAAACTTAAGCACTTGCGTTGGGTCAGTCTGTCATGAAAGCAGATGGGAAAGGTAGCATGTTGTTGTTGATGCTAGCCGGTTAACTTGCATTAACTCTAGTCAGAAGCTTCCTTACATCAACAGTGTAAGTAATTGTCACTTCTGATTTCCTAAGGAAGCCTAAAATCTGCTAAACTTGGGCGTTTTCTTTGGTTTTGTGTACATTATCTGTCTCTTTTGTAGCACAATATGGAAATGTTCCTTAATTCAGATCTGTAAATAAAGGCTTTCTTGTCATTTTTGGTTTTGGTTTTTTTAAATGCATCTGCTACCAACAAAATGTGATCCTTTAAAGCTCTATGTATTGTTTGGAAACTTATGTTAACAGAAAGCTGCATGACAGGCTGAAAACCAAGAAGACAAATTGATGCATAAACCTGGTGTTCATGCCGCTTCTTTCTAGCCCTAAGCTTAAGATAAAAGTTTGTTCCTGCTTTGTCGTAATGTCTTTCTAATCAGAAGTAACTAAAAGTTTCAGCTAATGTAATGGTAATTATTTCTCCGTATATTGGTAGTATTGAGTCTTTTAAAAATCTTACTAACTTTCACAAAAAAGGAAGGTATCATCAGCTGCAACACTCTGTTTGGGGGGGCAAGGAAGGAGGTCAACAAGTAAAAGACATAGGCACATGTCCAGGCTCTTTGTAATCACTCAGTTTAAAAGACACCACATCCATTTGTGGCTGTTGTGGTATCTCTGCCACCTAGCTCCTGTTGAAATAAATGGGAGCTTGACCACTGTAGTGTTGACAGCAGGATGGATTTCTCTAGTGATAAAATAGCAAATGACAAAACAGTTTCTGTAGTCAGAATTTCAATGGTAATGGATGCCAGCACATTACCACAAGTATGCTCACTTCGGTTAGAAACTGAAAAAAAAAAAAAAATCTTAAAGTTGTTTGCTTTTTTTTTTAAATTTTGGTTTTTTAGTAAGTACTGTAAAGGGTCTTTTCTGTGTTATCTCCTGCAAATAGGTGGTGGAGAGCTTGCTGTTTTATAAGCAAACAACAGAAATTACACGAAAGGTTTTGGTGATGAGGGAATAGTTGCAAGTTTTGTTATGCTTGTGTGAATTCAATATTTTATTAAAATAAGTTCCCACAGAGTAAATTTAAGCTGGCATGGATCCAACAGAAGGTAAAATCAGTCCTTTGGATGTAAATTTGTTAAACTACCAGAATGATTGTTTACTCCTCTCATGTTTTGTGTGGTTTAAATCAAATCTGGATGTCTTCTCCTTTAAGTTAATGATGGTGTTTTACTATACCTCATGATGCTTGGGGGGTGTTTGACATCATCTTCTTATTCACAGCTTCCTTTGATGGGGAAAAGCACGCCATCAATCTTCCTTCTGTAAACAGCGCATCATTTGTCCTACGCTTCTTGGAGAAACTCTGCCACAGCCTGCAGTGTGATAATCTCTTTAGTAGCCAGCCTTTCAGCCCTTACATGGGATGTGCACACAGTCCTACAGAGTATGACAGGAACAAACCAGGTACTGTTAAACAACTGTTATTTTCAAGTGCTGATATTTTTGAGAAGTGTGGCGGCTTTGTGAAATGTAACTTTTTAATCTGTCTTTCTATGACATTAATTGATTGAAATGAATACGCTTCAGTTCTTAGTGAATTGGTTCCAGTGCGGTAGTGCTTTGACAGGATGGGATAGCTCATACCACATGTGCAGAAATCATTTTGCTCAGCAAACTCCTCCTTGTAGCCAAGCCAGGAAACATATGTATTGTACCACTGTGATACTGCTAAAAGGACAAGCTCAAAACTTCACATTTCATTTGTTAAATTTATGTTCGGAGCATAAAATAAGCTTACAAAAGATACTTACTGCCTTATGAGAAGGGGCTTGCCCTAAAAGGGAATTCAGTCTAGCCCTTCCCACACCAGTGAAAGGTCCTTTCTTCCCTCTTTATTCATCCCATTCAGTGATGGCTCCAAAAATTTTACATTCTACTATGCACAATTCAGTCTTCTAGTAGAAAAAGTGGGTTTTGCAGGTGATATTTTGTATGAGGCCAATATATTTGTCTGCTGCACCGGGAGCGTAGAGTGAAGGGGAAATGAAATGACTTGTGCAAGATTTCCCATCAGGTTGTTTGCAGGACCTGATATTACAAGTCCCAGCCCAAGGGCTACCAGGAGCCATAGCTGAGAAAACCTTGACATCAGGGCAATTTCAGAAGATTCATACTGGGTGTGAAGCTTCCTCACAGCTGCCTGATAGCTGAGTCTGTCTTCCAGGTGCTGCTTTAGGAAATAATTTTTTTTTTCTTTTTTTTTTCCCCTTTCCAATGGAGAAATTATGTTTATAATTCTGTCTGTCATATGTAAGTCATTAGTTTTAACTCTTTTCAGAGAAGTAGCCAGGGTCAAGGTAATTTGGGTGATGACAGTATAAACTAAGCTGTACTTCAGCTTTGGAAGTTTGTATCAAAATGACTGAGTCTGTGTGACACAAGAAACTGAACTGTAACCTGGTGAGTGGCTGATATGTCTTTGGTTTTGCCCCTGGACTTTCCCCACGAGCAACTTTCTGCTAGAATAAGAGGTGGTGACTTTCTTCTTCACAGCAAAAGAAGAAATACCTGAAAACAGGAGTGCTAAACGATACTCTCAGGACTCTCCACCATATACTGCTCCTCTTTCCCCTAAGCTTCCCAGAAATGATGCTCATCCATCTGAAGGTAATTACATTATGTCAGGATTATATATGAGAATTATTTATGGTTTCAGTATTTCCAGTCAAAAAAGGACCGAGTTCAACGTATGTGTCTGGTTTGTCTTTAGCCTTTGACAGGTCAGGGTGAAAGTATGTTAATTATTGATCACTGGCACAGATTTTGCACTTAGGGAAGATCTACTGCAAGTTCCAGCAGTCCTCCTCCTAAACCTGCTAGCCTTTTTTTGTGAAGGGGCTCAGGCAAATAGGTGATGGATGAAGCCTCCTGCTTTATATATGGCTATTTAGCAGAAAACCAGTTGCCTTGAAATGGATTAGGAGATAAATTGGAAGCAATTCTTAATAACTCCAGGCTGGGGCCATTAAGTGAGTAAGGATGTAGCTTGATCATACAATTCAGCTGAGTTTATGGCTAGCTGCTACTGAAAGCTGTGCTGCTTTTGCACAATTCCTTGTCCCTGCAGAGGATCCCAGGCCCCCTGGCTGGGTGGTGAGCCGAGCCAGTGAGCAAAAGCACAGAAAACATTTTGGTGAAACGAAGAGTAGTTTGCAGTTTACTTCTCTGGACTGACTCACCGTGGACTCAGATGAGCACAAGGAAATGTGGAATAAAATGCAGCCGTGGCCAGGGGAGCAGCGAAGCCTTGCTGTGGCAGCTGGCTGTTAGATTGATTTAGCTCACTCATGAATAGCACCTTTTCCTGTGCTGCAGCTCAGCTGCAGTAACTGAGCATGTGTCTAGTCTTAGTCTGCCTCAGATGTGAAGTAAAGCATCTAGGTTTAAACCTCAGTGAGAGAGACTTACGAAAATGTGGGTTTTTTGCTCTGCATTTGCTACTTAACTGGTTAAGCCATGGTAACTTGTTGATTTTGACTCGTCCCATCTGATACATACTTTCTTTTGCTGCAAGGTATTTGCACAGCATTTCCAAAAGCTTTTTTGAAATATGATGGGGATTAGTTATTTCTTCCTTCATATTTTTTTTTTTTCTTCTTTTTGGAGATCCTGGGGTCATTTTGTGTCTGTTAGCATCAGTGGGGATAGAATGATCTCTTTTTCTGTGCAGGTTAAAAAGTCATAGGACTACAGTTAAAGCAGAAAAGGATATAAAATTAAAATGTTCATAATGATAGCTTATTTAAAATGGTACATCGTATTATTTTATATATATGTAGCATATTCACTTCTTTGTATATAATAATAGCAGCAGGAAATACAGTTCTGCATTGATTATTGATTTCTGTGTCTTTTCAAAAGAAGTACTGGCTTAATTCCACAGATATATTGTACACCTAAGTCAGATATTTCTGGTAGGTAACTTAATAAGTGTAGAACACTTAATTATACCAAATGAAGTTGTTTCAGTTGGAGCAAAACAAATGTTTGAGTAGATCTGCATTATCTTGGAAGAAAACTTCCTCAAAGTAAACATGCATGCACATACTGCTTTTTAATCCTTGTTTGCTAATGGGTCCCTTTTAGAGATGAAGTCAGTGTACTCCTTAAAACACATTTTAAGATCAATAGTTCATTATAAAGTGCAGTTACTTGGATGAAAAATAATTAAAATAAGTGTTTTGCCATGGTTTCAGAGGTTTGAATTTGTACTCTGTGCATTTCAAGAGGCAAAGTGTTCTCTAGTGTTGTGTGTTTCCCATTAGGGCAATGTCCTCTGCTGAAAATCTGGAGGTAATTTTATAGCGGTCAGTCATGGGTTGGTTAGCAAGAAAGATCTGCCCCAAAAAAGTCCTGGTTCCATTGAGACATAGTTGTCTTGAAATAGTTGTTTTGAAATATCATTTGAAGGCAAAATGGAATAATTGTTGGAAAGGGTCTTTCAAATAGCTCATTTTCCTTCTGATCTGCTCAGGGATACGCTTTGCAGATTTTGCTGTCTTTCTTGCTCACTAACAGTTTCTTCTTAAAGTTATGAAAGATAAAGGCGGGGGGGGAAACTCAGTCTCCCTCCCCCTGAAAACAGAGTGTTCTTACTACTGCGGCCAATTACATCATTCCCGTTATGTATGAGGCAGAACAACTGGCTTCTAATTCCCAGAGGAGCTTCAAGAAAACAAAACGTCCGATTCCTGCTAAGGCCTTCAGTGTTTAAACAGTCTGTCATCCTTACATTTGAAACATAAGGCCTTTTATTCGTCTTTTATTAATCTACCCAGAGATCAGGCATTCTGCAGTGGAACCTCCTGTCTTTTTCCGTATCGCTGTTATTCACAACTGCTCAAAATGTCGAGGTAGGAGAAGTGTGTTGTTCGTTGCTCCATGGATTGCAAAGCTCCATTTGCTAGATGCCAATTTTGAATCAGCTGTCATACCAGTTGACCACTTTTTTGACAAGATTGCAGCTGCGTTTCATTTGTAGAGAAGCTAGATGGATGGACAGGGAAGTGGATTGGACACTGTAGTTGCTGAACAGAAATGCCTTCTCTAAAAGGTGATGGCCTCGGGAAATATGCCGGCTTTTCCACCTTGTGTATGTGAATTGAGAATTTACAGTAAGATAAATTCAAATGCTGGTATCTTGGGGAAAAAAAGCAGAGTTGATCTTTCCCAGCCCTATTTACTACTGTTTACTTTAGGAGATATATAACATCAGAGAGAAATCTGGGATATAATTGGAATAAATAGAATTAAATTCCTTTGTAATATAGTCACCTTTTAAAATCTTCAGAAATCTTCTGTCTTCAGAAATCATGACAAGGATTATGTAAAACAATTATTTAAAAAAAAAAAAACAACATATTTGGGACCTCTGCTTGTTTAGTATAACTACGAAAATGTTTTTTCTTAAAACATCACATGGAGTTGGCTGATACATGCTTAAATACTCTGGTTGAAACTTTCTGCTGGGGAGTGTTGTCTCCATTGTTTCATTCTACCTTTCAAGACTTCTGAAATCCGAATCTACAGGTTCAGTCAGTTAAACCTTAGGCTCCTTCATATAGCTTTGCTGTAACTATTTAAAATATCACCTCTGCCTTTGGGTCTTGGACTGAGATTTCTGTTAGTGGTTTCATTCTCTAAAGTTCTAATTTTCCCGTGGTTGGCTACCCTTTAATTTTATAGTGCATGTCATTGACTACATCTCTTAAAGTATCTCTGAAATTCTATAGAATGATGGCTTTTGTTTTTCATTTTGGTAAGTTGCTGAAACTACTTCAAGCTGACAAATGTGAAGAAGTTATTTTTCTTGTTTGTGTGTTTTCTTTTAAAACCTCAGTAGCCACTTCTTTACTTTTGTGATTCAAATCTAACAAACTAGAAAGTTTTGCAGTGGTTGTTCTGAGGGTTGTATATGTGAAAGAGAAGGGCTTGTGTCTGTAAAACGCGCTTTATTCCACGACTATCACAAGTTATTAAAAGATGTTACGTCTTGCAGATCTTGCCTTACTGAATTCACTAAGTAGGGAGCTGGCTCTCCGAGTGCCTTTGTTCCCTTTCAGGATTATGCTGTCTGAAGACCAAAGTACACTTAACAGTTCTTCACCGCACTCCACTTTTAAACAGGTTTCAGCAGAGTACCTAAGATCTCATGAAGCAAGTTGAAAACATGCTTGAGAAGCTCACTGTTTTTTTTAGGAAAATACTCTTCCTTTAGTTTTAATTGGGTATTTGCCCAAGAAATTCTTGAAAGTTGTCATATAAGAAGGGTAATAAAAAGCTTATTTCAGGAACTTGTTTCACAGAACATACCAGTTCTTATGCCAAAGAATATGCTGCTTCACTAGCATATGTTTTATAACTTCACTAGAGTAATTTTCAAGATGGTAGTGTGGGGTTTACACTTCTGTGAACCTGTTAGCTATATTTTCCAGCTTTTAAGTCTCCTGCCAAAGCAGCGTTTGTTTCATACAGATCTGTACATCATGCTTCCAACTTCTTTCTTGGGCTAGATATTGGCCTGATGATAAACAGATTGGCAAACAGATAAAAATACATATGATTGCTAGAGAATGGAGCGGTGGTCTCATTGATTTGGGTTTTTTTTTCCCCCATCACATAGCATGTTTCTCCCAATCAGACCTGAATTCAGTTGACTGAGAGTGGAATTTTCAGTAATCAACCAAACCTGGCTCCTGTCTCACGGCACAGGGAAAGGGACCTGCTGACTCGTGTGGCTTAGAAACAGTATTGACAGGCTCTAAAAATTCACAAGTCTTCTAAGCAGGCATTGTTAGTGTTTTGCAGAGTAGAAATTGGCTGATAAGTGATAAGAACTAAAATGTTGTTATATTCCCTCCTGAGACCTGTGTTTTTTGGGGTTTTTTTTGTTAACTTGCTCAGTGGGTTCAGTAATTTACATATATCTTTAGCTTTCCAGAGCCTGTGTTCATAGACCCTGCCCTGTGCAAAGAACTAACTGTATCTAGATACAGCGTTGTGGTCAAAACATGTTACGTTAGTGTTCCGTACCTGGCACTTGCAGCCTTCTGTGGCTTTGCCTGTAACCTGTTCAATTTTTAATGACGGCCTCTGTGTCTGAACATATTGGGATCTAGAGATGATAATTGTCCACTTGTTTTTTTTATGAAGTTAGTGACTCCCTCTGCTGTTTAGAACAAATTAAACAATTGTTAGTTAACATGAGAGTTTTTATTTATAGTAAAAATTTCTAGCAAGATAAACGTAACACACTCTTAATGGTTAGCTTTTTGAGAATATGTTTAAAAAAAGATAATGAAAATGCTTGACTAAGATTGCTTGATGTGTCGGTATTAACATCAGACAATTTTACCCCCCAAAATTTCTTCTTTCGCTTCCCTGTTCATGGTATTTAACAAATACAACTGAAATGATTTATGGAAAGCTGTCTCAAACTTGGCGTATTAAATCTTTTGCTACAAAAAATGTTTTAAAAATACAGTAAGAGCCCAATGATTACTTGAGGAAAAGGGGCAAACATTCAGCAGCAGCGATTGCCTCACAGGAGATTTGTTAACAGATTTACAATCTGTCAGTATCTTCAAGAGAACATAGTAAGGAGTTAAATAACAAAGGTATAATGTCCATCACTTTGAACATATTGATACTTGCTTTTTGTGTAGCAGAAACATTACCTATAGAAGAAAACAGCACTTCCAGAGAACACCGATTTTCTGAGGACTCTATGGATTCTGCACTTAGTTCTGTAAATCCTTCAAGCCCGACCCGTCGAAATTCCACAGAATATCGTACTTCAGGGAGTGCAGCATATTACAGAAATTCCCTTCAGCCAGTGACTGCTACCTCAAATTCAGCCCTAATCCTGCGCAGGCTGTCCTTGAGCTCTGCTGGGAGCAGCAGTTACTATGAAGTTAGTAGGAATCGAATACAGAGGCGGATTGAAGGTATGCTATATGACTAAACTTTCCAAAGTATGTAACTGCTTTTATTAACATACAAAGTCTGAGAGTTATGAATAAAGAAGTTCTTTGCCGTAGAAAAGCTTGCATATGGAGTGAAATGTTGCGCTGTTGCCAAGCGTGTCAGGCTTGCTAACGTAACTGCAAATGCAGAACTTAAGCCTGTTAGAACTAATACTGTGGTGCAAGCTGGGGGGGTCTTGCCTGCTGCACATTCTTTTCACTGCTGTTATGGGCCCTGCAGCAGGCCAGACCGAGGAGGGCTAATAACACGCAGCTCACTTCCTGAGCATCTTATCAACTATTACCGTGTTGCTGAAATATGGGGATAGGGTTTGCTCCTGTCCTTCCCTCTGTCTGCACAGCTTAACTTGCCTTTGCCACATTCACAATTAATGGCATCTTGGGACCCAGGAGCCAAGTACAAGTTGAACTAATCCCTCTAGGTATGTCATAGTGCTAATGTTTATGCTGCTGTAAATATTTGCAGTTATATAAGGCATTTAAAGACAAATGGAACAGTTCAATATTATTTGGAGGAAAATAAAATGTCTTTCATTTTAATGTATTGCAAAGAATGCATAATAAAAGCCGCATGTTAATATTAAGAACGTCTTATGTAAAATGAAATGTGTTATCCTTGTATAGACTAGTGATACTTCTTCCTTTCACAATACTCTTATACTAAAAGCTGCAAGTTCCACAACTGGACCGGATCTGAATTCACTAAAAAGGGAACCTTCAAGAATATTGAATAAGGATCCTTCCACCTGGTCAATAGAGGAAGTAATGCGTTTTGTGAAAGAAGCTGATCCACAGGCACTAGCTCCACATGCAGAACTCTTTAGGAGACATGTATGATGCATATCATTCTGTTCTAGTAGATTGTGTATCGTGTTAGTCTCTTAAAATCCAGCTTTCATGTCTATTGCTCTATTTGCAATTGAAGCTAGAGTAGACGCTACTCATATGTTAGAGGGAGGCTGAAAATTATTTTTCCACCTGAAACTCCTCCTGCAGTATCTTTTCTCTGTGTTCCAGTCTTGTTAGACTGAAGTAAATACCCACTGCTTTCCAGCTTATATGGCATAATGCCAATACTGGAAATATCCAAGTTCCAATGGCCAACATCCATGGTACCCCCGTCATCCCTGGTACCTCTAGAGAAGATGACATTCTTATTTACAGTATGGGGCATTTGGCCTACATAGACGATACGTCTCTGAGACAGTCTGTTTTGGAGACCGATTATCCCAAAGCAGAGATGCTGTTACGCCTCATTAGCTTTATATTTGGTCATTAATACTAAAATTCAAAGAATCAATTGAAATGTTGAATTCATCTGTTTTGAAAAACAATGTGTACGGTTTCGTAAGATCTAACTAGATGTTGTATTTTGAGTGATAAACTCTGACAGTTTTTTTTTTTGGTGTTCCCTCTTCCTTCTTGCTGTGCTTTTCTATGGCAGGTTGCTCAGCAAAGAGCTGCTTTCTTATTTCATTGTATATATGGCCCTCCAAAAAGAGATTGGCTTGCTCTTTAGTAGTATTTCACCCTTGTTCTGCACCAGCTCCTACTAACAGATAAATCTGAGAAAGCTGGATTGAAGGAAAACTCAAAATAACTTTTAACTGAGCTTCCTGTCTTATGTTTTATTCTTAGTTGTATAACAAGACTAATGTAACTTGTTTTGTCAGGTTTATGTTTAAAAAAAAATAAGACAGAGTGGTTTTCTTTATGGCATTTTAAGGAACTAATTGCCTGTCTACATGTGTAGTGCTACTAAGAGCTTAGGACTGTCACATTTCAGCAGCTTCTCAACCAGGCAGTTGAAATCTGACTAAGTTGTCTTTGGTCTTGATCCTAACAATCTGTCTGGTTTAACCTGGACATGGATCTGTCTTATTTCACAGATTTAGATGGTCTGTAACCTCTTCCTCCATGTGACTGTTTGCATGCGCATGCCAGAATCCTCCCACAGCTGTGTTCAAGGTTCAGTGCAAGGCCTCAGTGCTTGGATCATTTAATCTCAAACTGCACAGACCTTCCTTTGCAACTTTTTTTTTTCCCCTTGACCCATTCACTTTTTTTCACAGCTGGTACCTAATTTTGAGGGCTGTTTGGTCAGTTTCTTTTACTTACTGTAATTTTCTTTAGCATCTTAAATACCTTCATCATACATTAAAAAATACTAAAATAAATTAAATTTCAATGGCCATCTGTAAATATCAAATTATACTAAGCTACTGTTTTATATATAGTAGATAAATTTTTACTGCAGTATAAACAAATATAATGTACTTTCCAGTTTTACCATGCAACTTGTTAAAGTAGTTGTATGTTGTTGTGTTTATTCTCTTCCTTCTGCAGGAAATTGATGGGAAGGCACTACTCTTACTGAGGAGTGATATGATAATGAAATATATGGGACTGAAGCTGGGGCCTGCCCTAAAGTTGTGCTACCACATTGAAAGACTTAAACAAGGAAAGTACTAGCCAGTGGGGATACCACAAATACGTGTGTTCGTATCACACTAAGCTCTCAGGTTCACAGCCATCGCCTTTATTTTAAACTATTTTGCTGATATAAATCATCTTTATTTTTTGAAAATGCCCTCAAAATGTAAAAAAGACATTCAGGATGAAGAGGGAGGCAGAAAAATCTGTATTACATTCTAGTGTTTTGTGCGCTACTTCAGAAAGTTTGCAGGAAAGGACAGTTGATCATACTGGGGACGGGCAGGTCGGGTAACAGTGCTCTCCGGATCCTGAAAAGTGCATTCTCTGTTACAGACTTCAGCCAACGTGTTCATATTCAGAACCAAAACAGCTGAATCCCAAAGGAAAATAATAAAACAAACCAGCATCAGGTGTTAATAATTTTTACAGGGGTGGCTGTAAACTTTTATATTGCAAGAAAAATTTAAAATAGAAGATCTCATCTCTGTAGTGAATACTGTGTCTGGTTCTCCAGCAGAGTGATACTCTACTATATTATTCTACTTATTACTCTTCCTAGATTTCCATAAAGGGAATAGCCATATGAATTGGTCATGGGGGGATGGAGGTGTGGGGAGGGAAGGGTTATGGAGGAGAGGGCTTAATACAAATATAAGCTTTTATAAAGTGTGATGATCGGTCTTTTGGTAAGTTATGAGGAATATGTACGGTATATTGTCAATTTATGCAGGCAATAAATATTTCTGTTTCATGGAAGGGCATATTGGCTGTATAAACAGCCATTTCTGGGACAGTCTGATTTAACTGGAACAACGCATCCACATTTTAAACATTCCATCTTTTTGCTAAGTTTAGCATGGATATGTGTGTTCATGCTTTTTATATATACACATGTATGTGTCGGGGAAATACATACTATATATATATATAAAACTATACATACACACTGTACATATGTATTCAGTTTTTTAATGTGTACTTTGCACTGTGCCAGAGAGACCTGTACAATTTCTTGGGTTTTTTTTTACCAGTAAATTTAGTTGTGTACTACTTTCATATTCATTAACACCTGTTTAATTTGTTGCCCATTCTTGAAGTCAGGAGGTGACAAACAATCAAAGAGTGGGTTTATTCATACAGGTGAGATCCCTGTACTATGCAATACTCTTGGTTATTCATCCCTTAATTCTGAGCCATATATTCTGGTATATTTCTGGAAAGACACATTTGGTTCTGATGTTTTGGGCTTATATTTCCTATAAGGAAATGCTACTATGTAACTGATAAGCCTTTTTTGGGTAAAATTGGTGCTGTTTGTATAAGCTGCAAGAATGAGTAGTGATAATAAAGCAGTTTGTTGTCACTGCCAATTGTAATATACATCAGGGACAAGAAAATATACTTTCTGTGTAGGAAGCTGAATGTACTGTATGTAATAGTGCAAGTGATAAAAACTATTTGCTAGGGAAGGTGTAGTCCTAAAATGGTAGGTTTTATTACTTTTCTTACTGCCTTTTTATATGAAAGCATATAGTATAAATGTATTTTTTACAAATTCCTTTTCTGAAAATGCCTTGCTTTACCAATGGTCTGATACTCCTCAGGTTTCAGCAGAGATACTGCTGCAAAATAATAAATTTTGTGGCTCACAAGTGTCCAAGTATTTTGTTAGTTTAAGTGACTGCAATTTTAATTTAGCAAGTCATTTGGCCTTTAGAATTGTTTTTGTTATTACATCATTAGACATTCGACACTAAAGGTTATCTATATTGATTTGTTTTGCATATCTTTTGTGGTTCATGTATGCTTAGATGTATAATACAGGCATGGTCTTTATAGTAAGAAAAGGTGAGAGCGTTGATGGGAGAAACAGAATATTTTCTCTTTGTGTTAGGAAGATACTGACTTGATTGTTGGTGTAACCGTATGAAAGTTAGTTATATATTGAGGAAAATATCATGCCCCACATGTTCAGTGTATTGTTTATACCTTACTTCTTCCACCCTTTATTATTCTGAATTTCAGAGTTCTTTAGCGTAAAAAGATCTCATACAATTTACGTGGAAGTAATTGACTGAAAACAGTTTTCATTTTTTACGTTGCCATTGACATAAGAAAAACAAAGATGTTTAAATTTTCTGTTTGGCCTTTATGAGATGACATTTTTATACATGGCTCTATTATGGGTATAAATATTTGTTCAAGGCTTTCTGTGCACCCATGTGCACAGGGATTACTGTGATGTTGCCGCACCAGAATTTCACCATGTGCTATAGCGTGAGATTCAAGCGTTCAAAGTGTTGTAGCAGGATATATTTTTTATTCTTTATTTTCAATGGGATGTTCTTATCTATCAACAAAAATAAAATAGTTTGTTCATTGTTGTAACTGTCCGTTTTGTTTGACGTCGTGTATATGTGTGAGCGCTGTTTGTGTAGGCAAGGGTAGCTAGCTTACGTGGCATTTGGCAGTTATTGACAGTTCATGTAAACATCCAACGTAAGGAAGTTTTAATCAAAAGGGTAAAATCATTCCAACGTTATTTATCTGAAGCAATTAATGTTTGAACTTGGGTTGGTCAATGCTTTCAAAATAACAGCTTAGGAAAATATATTCAACTATTCAGTTTTGCCTATAGCATTTTGTCACTTATAGCTTACAGAATTCTCATATAATCACTGAGAGGAAGAGACTGCTAAAAACTGTTTGTCCTGTGTTCGGATGAAGACCTGAAGTATTTTAAATCAAAGCAGTTAATGGCAATAGGTTTGAACTTCATATACCTCATGCTTTCTTATTTCTATGATACAGAAGTCTGTTATTCTGGTGGCTGTTGGCAGTGATCAGCCTGCGCTTGGGAAGTAACTTAAATAGGATTAATGGTAACCGCAAATCCTTTGCAGGCAAATTATGGAACTTGAAAGTTGGTAGTAACAATAGTCCAGAGGCATTTTGCATCTGATCTCTCTCAAAAGATACTGAATATCTTTTTGGTGCATATTTGATGTAGAAGACAACATGATGTGTTCTCTTTGTTTCTCTGAGTTGCTTTTCTATCAATAGGAAGTCATCTCCTTATCTGCTTCTGTATCTTTCAGTCATCTTGAAAGACAGTGCCATAACTCCTCAGTACATCGTAAGATCTCTTCTATTTGAAATTAAAATGCTACTGCCTGGGAGCACTAGCAGCTCTCACAATTCTTGTCGCAGAAGACCTATGCAATATTGAAATTTAAGAGTGCTGTATGGCAGGGTGATTGTGTGTTGCAGTTGACATGACGGCACTTCTAACAAGTTTGTTGTAGGAATTCTTTAGGAATGACAATGAAAGACAGCAACATCATGTTATAAAATGTTGGCTCAGAGGATGGCGCATCTTCCCCTTTTTTGTTGCTTTTAATAAGGCACACCATTTTTTACTTCAGGTGGTAGACACAGGGGCAAAGGTGTTTACCTGAATACTCATGGCCTTTGTAGAAACTCTTCTTCCTTTCCAGTCATTGGGGGATTGTCCTGGTTTCGGCTGGCATAGAGTTAAATTTCTTCCTAGTGCTGTGTTTTGGATTTAGTATGAGAAGAATGTTGATAACACACTGATGTTTTCAGTTGTTGCTAAGTACCCTGCTAGTCAAGGACAGCTCCCATGCTCTGCCAAGTGCACAAGATGGGAGGGAACATAGCTGGGACAGCTGGCCCAGCTGGCCAACGGGGTATTTTGTGATGTCATGCTCAGTATATGAATGGTAGGCGTGTTCCATGTGATGTCATGCTCAGTATATGAATGGTAGGCGTGTTCCAGGAAGTAGCGATCGCTACTTGGTTATTGGTCAGCGTGGGTGGTGAGCAATTGCATTGTGCATCACTCATTTTGTATATTCTACCATTATTATTATTTTCCCTTTTCTGTTCTATTAAAATGTCTTTATGTCAACCCACAAGTTTTTCTCACTCTTACCCTTCCGATTCTCTCCCTGTCCCACTGGGGTGGGGAGAGTGAGCGAGCGGCTGCGTGGTATTTGGCTGCCTGCCAGGTTAAACCACGACAGGGATATAATTTACTCAAAAGCAATGTTAACCTTCTCTGTAACTCTGTAACACAGTTTTGTGTGAGTCTGTGGATGTGATTGTGTATGCCCTGGATGTGATGCAAAAATTCTACATTTGAGTATCTCAAGTATTCCTGTAGGGGAAAAATGAAGCCTTGAGTAAGGATGACTAAAATCTTGACATATGAACCTGCTCAGATGAAACACCATGGTTCTTTGTGCTTGTCTTTCACTTAATTGGAGGTGAAATTCAGAGAATTGAAACATGGGTACACTGTTAAATTCATAGTTTATCTTCCTGCTTAACTCAGAAGGTTCCATTGACCTTTTCCTATTCATGTACTATTCCAGCGGGCCAACTTAGGATCGTGTTTTCATTTAAATATGAGTAAATAATGAAAGTCTATTCATAGGTATGTGTATGTGAATCTATAATGTAAATAATGTTTAATTTTAATGGCCTGACATCCAGAACCAAGGAGTCAGAGAAGCCGGTGTCCAGTCAACTTGAAGCAGAGGCTGGTAGTCACTGGTTTAAGATAATTTGTGTTATACTATTTATCTATTCTGTTTCTGGTTTGAGCTGACTGGGGTTTTTTTTTCTGTTCTGCATTATCAAAGATTATCTTAAGTCTGCTTGGTGTTTTTGTCTAGAATACTTATGCATGGTTCTCTATACCTATTACTCTGAAACTATATAATTTTTAAAAGCTTTTTCTATAATAGACTTAAAATAGTAACTGGAAGTAACGAGTGTATAGAAGGCTGTATAGAAAGTAATGCTACAGGGAAAACCAAAAATACTGCTCGGCATAGACGAGAGGGTTTTCAAATTAAATATAGCAGGTTTTGTATCTACAGCTTTTTCTGTTTCTAGGTTTGTCTTGTATCTGCCCCGTTCTAAGTAAGAGTTGAGGAGTGTATCACAGAATCAAGGACTACTTGAGGTTGAAAAGGACCTCTGGAAGTCATCTGGTCCACCCCCCCTGCTCAAGCAGGGCCACCTACAACCAGTTGCCCAAGACCATGTCCATGCAGCTTTTGAATATCTCCAAGGAGGGAGACTCCACAACCTCCCTGGGCAACCTGTGCCAGGGCTCAGTCACCCTCACAGTGAAGTGTTTCCTGGTGTTCGGAGGGAACCTCCTGCGTTTCAGTTTGTGCCCATTGCCTCTGGTCCTGTCTCTGGGCACCACTGGAAAGAGCCTGGCTCCGTTCTCTTTGCACCCTCCTCTCAGATATTTCTATACATTGATGAGATCCCCCTTGAGCCTTCTCTTCTCCAGACTAAACAGTCCCAGCTTCCTCAGCCTTTCCTCATAGGAGAGATGCTCCTGTCTCTTCATCATCTTTGTGGCCCTTTGCAGGACTCTCTCCAGTATGTCTGTGCCTCTGTTGTACCGAGGAGTCCAGAGCTGGACCCAGCACTCCAGGTGTGGCCTCAGCAGTGCGCAGGGGAGGAGAAGGATCACCTCCCTCAACCTCCTGGCAACACTCCTCCTCATGCAGCCCAAGGTACTATTAGCCTTCTTTGTGGCAATGGCTCATTGCTGGCTCATGTTCAACTTAGTGTCCACCAGAAGATCCCAGCTCCTTTTCTGCCAAGCTGCTTTCCAGCTGGCTGGCCCCCAGCACATACTGGTGACTGGAGTTGTATGGAGATGCAGGGCTTTGCACTTCTTTTTGTTGAACTTTATGAGGTTCCTCTCCACCCATTTCTCCTACCTGTTGACGTCCATCTGGATGGCAGCACAACCCTCTGGTGTATCAGCCACTCCTGCCGGTCTGGTGTCATAAGGAAACTTGCTGAGGGTATGCTCTGCCCCATGATCCAGATCATTAATGAAGATGTTAAACAGGATTGGACCCATTATTGACCCCTGGGTACACCACCAGTCACTAGCCTCTAACTAGACTTTGTGCCACAGATCATCATCCTCTGAGCCTGGCCGTTCAGCTAGTTTCCAATCCACCTCACTGTCTGCTCATCCAGCCTGTACTTCAGCAGCTTGTCTGTGAGGATCTTGTAGGAGACAGTGTCAAAGGCCTTCCTGAAGCCCAGGTAGCCAATATCTACTGCTCTCCTCTCCTCTACCAGGCCAGTCACTTCATCATGGAAGTTTATCAAGTTGGTCAAGCATGACTTCCTCTTGGTGAAGCCATGCTGACTACTCCTGATGATTGTCATTTTGTTCATGTGCCTGAAAATGGTTTCTAGCATTAGCTGCTCCATCACCTTCCCAGGCATGGAGGTGAGGCTGACTGGCCTGTAGTTCCCTGGGTCCCCCTCCTTGCCCTTCTTCAAGATAGGAGTGACATCTGCTTTCCTCCGATCTTCGGGCACTTCTCCCATTCACCACGATCGATCAAAGGTTGTCAAGAGTGGCCTTGCAGTGTCATCTGCCAGCTCCCTCAGCACTTGTGGGTGCATCCCATCGGGCCCCTTAGACTTACGTATGTCCAGTTTGCTTAAGTATTCCCTGACCTGATCCTTCTCCACCAAGAGTCCATCGTTCTTGCTCCAGCCTTTGCCCCTGGTCTCTGGGACCTGGGATTCCTGAAGGCCAGTCTTGCTAGTAAAGGCTGAGGCAAAGGTGGCATTCAGTACTTCAGCCTTTTCCACATCCTATGTAATGAGGTCCCCCATCTCATTCAGCAGTGGGCCCACTTTTTTCCCAGTCTTCCTTTTGTCACCTATAGAGTGTAGTCTATTTTAATGCAGTATCATGTGACAAAACACATTTTAAAAGTGGATAGCAGTATTTTTTCTTTGATTGGTTAGCTAGTTATGTAATAGAGTAAAATAAGCATTTAATTCCAACATTAGATATGTGAAACTGTTCTAAAAGTTATGAGCATCTTCATCTTTCTGCCGAGTTGAAGCTACGTAGAGTTAAGCTGGCTTGGTTTAAAGAGAGGGGGAAAAAAAAAAAGAAAAAAAAAAAAAACCCTCGAGATCAATTTCAAAGGTCATATATTCCTCCTCTCTTTTTTTATTACATGTAAAACTGTTGGAGTGGGTAAAAAGTGCTCATTTGGAACTGCTTAAGAGTGGTGCAGGGAGGCAGAAGCTGATTTCACATCCATTTCTGTGGTAAAATGGTTGCTGCTTTTTTCTCCAGCCTTGATTATAATCTTTTGCTCTGTAAAGCTTACTAACTAACCCATAATCCTGGGATCGTGTTCCCCAACTGTCAGTGCTGCTGTTGGTTCAAAGGTCACACAGAGCCATTTTGAGACTTTATCTTCTTAAAATCTGAACAGTCTGTTGTAAACTCACTATGTTTTGAGTCAGCAACTGAGACATTTTGTATCTTTTAAAATTCTTTTTTTCAGTGAGAACCTCAGAGATTGTTTTTTTTAAAAATAGCAAAATACATATATTTTAAAACTTTCTCCTCTGATGGTTTGTCCTAAATAAATTCTTGTTACTGTGGTTGTGTAGATGATAGGAGTCCTATATGTATTTAAAAAATACTATTACGGTGGCCCAATAGGCTTTTATATCCCTCACTTATATGAATCATCCATCCCTGTCCTAGCAGCTCATTTTGATTAGCTGTAATTCGTCCCATTTGAATCAGAATTAGTCTCCACCAGCTCCAGAATCTCCCAGCCCTGCTGTACAAGCAGAGGAGTCCTGCATGAGCTGCTTCTCCTCCTAGCTTTATGGACCACTGCTAGTTTTATTTCAGCTTTTGTTATCTGCAGGGGAACTGTTCAGTGCTGATAGTGAAGGCTGCACACCTTTACTTCTTTTCTTTTTAAAATACATGAAGAAATTTTTGTCCACCGAGATTCACTTCTCAGCCTCTGAAATCAAAGCCCTTCCAGGACAAACAGTACGAGCAAACAGATGCCAGCCTAAGAGGAAAGGGAGACTGCATCCCATGTTGTGTGAGCAGACAAATGCGAACAGATGTACAGCTTGAAGCTGGCAGAAACCCTCTCTGCCAATGGTTCCCTTCTAGTTATGACAGCTGGAAGGAAATGAATACACCACAAAACCACCATGATAATTGCCATTACCCTGCGTTGGCAGTCTCAGCGCTGAGGTCAAGAACTGGAAAGGCAAAGACTCATCTACGCTCCCAGGTGGAAGCAGAGGCAGATTAGCAAGGCACTGGGAAAATCTTAATGAATGGTGGTGCACCTTAGAAAGTCTGGTGTTCAAATGTAAGAGGCTGTAATTTTACTAGATTTCTCCCTTTCTCATAGTGAGGTTTTTTCGGTAGTTATGGAGGCACTCTGTTCCCCCAAGCAATTGTGCTAATGCTGTCCAGATCTCCAAGAGTGGGGTTTCCAAACTGGTCTGAACTCTTCTTCCCTCAACTTCCATCTCTCCAAACCAGTGCTGCCAAACAGGTCTTCCTCTTATTAGAGACCCTTTTGAGGGAAGGATCTTTGCATGTGCTTCTTACTCCTGCGTGTTTGGAAAAATAAGAAAAGGACTCTGCCGGTTGCTTGCTTTCTCTCTGATGTATGTACCAACTATCGCTACTGATTTCAGTCCTTGCCTGGGAATGTTGGTGGTACTCCGTTATGAACAGATGCCTCTCACCTGGGCGATGTTACTCAAGGTGTGGTCTACAAAGTACTTTTCTGTCTGTCAGTCTGTCTCTCTCTTTTTTTAAGGCCCTATGCTGACATGAACAAAATAGCGGGGAAGGAGAAATTAATAAAGAAATATTCAGTTTTAGTCTACCCTTGGTTTATGCTTGTGCATTAGGGGTGAGATACTAGATAGGTCATTGTAATGTACTTGGGACGTTTTGCTTATTAGGCTCAACGGGCAATGGTGGGGGTTGCCTTTTTTTTTTTTTTGGTGTGTTGGTTTTAGTTTTGGGGGGTTTTGTTGGTTTGTTGTGGGTTTTTTTTTTTTTTTTAACTGAATTCTGTTGCTGTTTATTTTCAAGGGACCAGCTCAGCCAAAGGGACCATATTACTTTCATACATCTTTGCATTCACCATAGTGTATTAATTGTAAACTGTCTTTGCCTGGGTGGTGTTTGGCTACAGGAAATGTACAGGTTGAGGAGATTTTAAATGTTTTGAAAGAAAACAGAAATGGAAGCCTGGGATGAGTGATAGGGTTTGCGTGCAATAAACATGGGAAGGAAAATATATGAAGAATGAAGTAATGGAAAATCGGAAAGGAGAAAACCAGGTGGATATACTAACTTAAACTGTTTCAGATTTGGATGCACTGACTGTTGAGTCATGGCTAGTGTTCTTTGACTGTGTTGAGCTGGGATTTTAAAGAGGAAAGTTAGAAATTAACATTTTGAACCGTCAGAGGTATTTTTTCTTGACGTGATTTCATCTGAAAACATGGGCTGAACCCTTGTAATTCGCTAGCCAATTCTTGGGGCATCCTCTTTCTGTCCTTAAATTGTTTCTTCCTAATTGAATGAGCTGCTGCTACCAACTCCCTCTTGATGTGATTTCTTTTAAAGCCAGACCAGTTGAGGAGCCAAAACCTAGGAATACAGGATTGGGTTTAATTTCATATAACTTCATGTCTTTATATCATAGTTGTCTAGACTCTCTGTCATTGTAGTCCATGGGGGTCTAGCCGACTGAGTTGAGGTTATGAGTGATCTGACCAGATACCAACATCTGCTTTACAAAGAGATGAATAGCTCTTTTGTCTCCATTGGTTTTATTGGCTAGATTTCCAGTATCTATCATGGGAGCCTCGATACCCATCTCACTTAACTTCAGCACGTGAGCTAATTCCCCACCTAACGTGCCGTTTGTGGCAAGTAAGATGGAACAATCCCCTTACTTGAGTCCTTCATTGAAAGATCTAGTTGGCATTCAGAAGGAAATGTTTGGGTGCATATTGTACTAAACAAGAAATGCTGGCCGAATCCCATGGTCTACCACACAAAGGGTCTTGCTCGAAAGTCCAGAATATCTAGCTCAAGGTCTTCTCCATAGAGAATATTTCTGCTTACTTAGATCTTTGTTGTTGCACGGTTAGGGCGCTGTTGCATATCTCTTGTTTAAAGTGGCAAAAGGCAGACAACAAGCATTTAAATATTCCATTGGTCTTTTTTAACCCCACTCTGACCCCCCTGTACATGGATACGGGTGGTGCTAGGTGAGTGTGGCATACATAGTATCAGGCTTTAAGACAGAGTGTGGTGGCTTTGTGCCATCGTGGTTGAGCTGTGGAGGATCTCTGAAGGGCAGGCACGCGCTTTCTTATGCTGGACCGTGCTCTGCGGACCAAGCTTTCAAGGTACTTATTTTGAAACATTTGTTTAAAGAATGAAAAATCCCCTCGATACCTTTATAACTGTGAATGCAGGTAGGGTTTGGGGTTTTTTTTGGTCAATAAACAAGAAATGACTTGTGTATCAGAAGCTTCAAAAATTAATAGCTTTCCCATGCTTACTGATGGGACTTCTAGGGGTTTTCTTGCAGTACGTAAGCTCCAGAAAGAAGGACCTCCTTGTTTTGTGTCTCAGTGATGCACCCTTGGTCTGCGAGATGCCAGATTAGGACAAAACGTTGCTTATCTTCGGTTCTTAAGCAAAGAAAGATGGGAACTCCATTGACGAGGATGTGGTGGGAAGGATGATATTGAAACAATGCAGAAAATGTGACCGTTTTGAGACAGCTGTGGCCTAAGGAACATTAGTAATCCCAGGAGCAAGGGGGGGCTAGGCACAGGCTGACGCGGGGATGTGTCTGTTACCAGCGCTTCACTGGAAATGTGCACTTCTTAACAGTGAAAAAACGATGTTTTACCTGGAAAATAGTGCTTCCTTCCAGAAACTTGATTAGATTGTACCCTGCTGTGTGCTCTTTTAATTTTCCCCTCTTAGTCTGAAAGTATCCTGATAATTTCAGTACCAGGATATTATGCTATTATTCTAGGAGAGCTTGGGGTATATGGACACAAAGCAGTGCTAAATATTTTAGCGATTAGTAATTTTTCTCCCCAAACATGAAGAAATGTTTCAGATAGTTCAACAACAGAATGGATTTTCCTGGCAGGGCTGCGATACCAGGGTTTTAACAACTGTGGAAAATATGTTTTCCGCACTAAAATTAGGGGATTTGCTTGTGTGTGTAGGACTGCCCCAGAGTACTCTGAATTGCAAACTTCAGCATTAAGAGTATATGGTATAGTCTAAGAGAAATGCAACTTTAAATAAGAGGAGGGGGAAGCATTGGGG
>NW_009210001.1:0-47671 GCF_000690835.1 Fulmarus glacialis
GGTGGAGGGGGGTGTTGAGGTTTTTTTAAACAATATTCAAAACAACCCCAAATGCAAGCAGCATGGATTCAGGCTTTTAATGCCTCCTCATTGCCCCAGCTAATTTAGCATAGCACCTGAAGAAGCATTTCCTTTATTCAGGACATGTATTTGTTCTGCTTTTTGGTGGTTTGGATTTTTTTAAGGAAGCATGATACTTTTTTCTTTTTAAATAGAGATGAACTGTGCTGGGAAATACAAACAGCATGGTTTTCTCCCTCAAGCAATCAGATAGCAACCCCAAAAATGTAAGGTTTTCTTTGTTATTTACCAAAAGTAAGAAAAAAAATAATAAAGAAGCTTTGACCATGTCAAAACTAGCGCAGACATTTCTGTTTGAAAACTACAGACAACAGCAGAACAAAAGATTGTCTGAAGATGTAAGGAATGCGTTTCCAAAAAGTTTTGTGCCTCTTCTGTCTAGGAAGGTAGGAGCAAAAGAGGAGTAGCATTTGTTTTCTTTCAATACCCTATTCCCAAGCACGAAAAGTTCATATCCAAGAACATATGTAACTGATAAAACTAATACTGAGAAAAGAAAACATCCATATTTCCTTCAACAAAAGATAGTATTGTTCAAACCAGTGGGGACAGAAGAGACTGAAAATCTTCTCCAGTACCTTACACCTTAGTAAAGCTAAGGTTTTGCTTCAGATCTTATCTGTTACTAGTACAAATAAAAAAAAAAGTTCTCAACAGCCACTTGTGTGCTCATAGAAGGAAGCTGTGTTTCTCAGTCAGATTAAGCTGACCCTAAACTTTGCTTCCATATTTAAGCTACCACGCTCTGAGAAGAAACCGCCTTTGTTTTTTGTCTCCTATAGTCAATGCTTAACACTGTGCTTAATGAAAGCTAATAATCGAAATCACCACAGATTAATCTCAGCCCTCAGTTTCCCTTTAAAACTGGAAGCTTAGGGGAAAAACAAACAAACAAAATAAAAAACCCCAAACAGATCAACAGCAAGATATTTTATTACTAGGGAAACCCAGCTAAGCAATTTACCTTAAGGCCACAGTCACTACTGCCTATAGTTGACAAGTGTAGGTTCCAGTCTTCTAGGGAAAAACACCCAGAGGGTCTGCACAAAAGGAAGCTTTCTCATTTCAAAAAGTAACAGCTCCAAGAGATAAGCACTGTACATAAGAAAGCAAAAAGCAAGCAAGCACTTGAGTAGATGTCAGAGAAAAAAGTGAATCTACCATCCAGACACAATCCAGTCTGCTTTTCCTTGCTACTCTCACTAGGTTAAGGCTGTTTCCACAGTCTCCAGGTGTAAAGAAGTAGTTAATTTATTATCTTGCATTCACATGCTAGAGATCTAGGAGTTAGACTCCAGGGAAATCACTGGAAACAGAGTTACAGATTCTGCAATTCAAAAAAAAAAAAAAAAAAAAAAATCAGGCTGTGGACCAAGTCTCTCATTCTTGGAAGTGTAAGTATTATGCAGGGGGTCTGGTCAATCTGATCTCTAATTTCATTAACATTAGTAAGAATGTGAGATCTGGGATTTTGCTCTTCCTCAGGAGAACAGGGACAGAAAACAATGAGCAGCTGAAGTGGGAGACTGGTTCAGGAGCTATGCACGAGCTACTACCAGCTTTGCTGTCCCTAATCCACAACAGAGTATGTCTGATGTCAAAGTTGACTTTTTTTCCTTTTCTTTTCTGTGTGTGAACAAAAACACAGACCTAAACTACAGTTACCTAGTGCATAATATTTAAAACCATTCAAGTATTGAAACAAAGCAACCTTTTTCCACACTGCCTGAAACAAGAAGCTTCTGTTCATTTGCTTCTCAGGATCCACTGTGGAGAAAGCAGAAGCCTTGTATTTGCATTTACCAGAAGACAGAAAGAAGTTGCTTGTTTCTAACAGGCAACTCGCACGACACCTATCATTACTACACACAACCTACTCCTATAGTCTCCTGGAACAGGTAAAAGGAAAGCACTCTCCAAGCTTTCAGAAGGCATCTCTAGAAAATAAAAGGAGGGAGGGAAGAAAGGAGAGAGAAGACCATATTGCAGATGTATATGTTGCTAGCAGCAAAGTAAGTGTGATTGACAGTACTGTCATTTTATAGAAGACAGTTCAACTGTAGCTATTTTTATGGACAGAATACTGATGACTAGTTACACTGCACAGAAAAAACACCGCTTAAAAAAAGAAGAGAAAGAGACATCTATGCTTGGAAAAATACAGTTTATTTGAGAATAAATGAAGGATTCCTCCTTAATGGAAATGGTACCAAATGTCTCACTTCAGTTTGAAAACACCTGTTTCATCTGTTTTTAAAGTTTTTTCACAAAAAATTGGCTAATTGGTTGCAAGCCTTTAAAATCCAGATCTTCAAGTTTTTCAACAGTTGGTTTGCACAACCGTTCACATCAGTTCTTAAAACAGAGGGCAGCCAATTTCCATTCTCATCGTTTTTGCTATCGAGACTGCAGCCAACAAAACTAATTTTTTTACCCACTTAACAATACACTCTGGTGCAACTCCACAGAGCATCACTGACATGCAAGATGGCTGTTAATAACATCTCCAAATCCAGTTGAATGCCTGTTTTATTGTAAGTTCTTCCTTTTTACACTTTAAATCACGTGTTCCTTTTACAGCAGATTTGAAGGGACATATACACACAAACCTGCTTGTGCTTCACAGTTTTCCCTCTGAGTAGGTATATGCAAGCTTGTTATATGGTATTTTGCCTTCAACTGGTAACACTGACCTTAGATCTTACATGTTGCAATTTAATACAAGCTTATTTTTTAAGCAACAGATTCAAGTATGATTTAATGAAAAGATGCTAAGAAAATAGTTGCGACTGCTGATTCTCTTGAGGAATTACACGGCAAGAGAGAAATTTGACCCAATGGACAAGTTCTGCTCTAGCTTTTCCATTCTGCTGAATGATTTAATCTAAGGCAATAGTCAGGGTAAGGCCAGCTTAATGATGTTGTTTCACAGAATTAAGCCTTTCTGCCACATCACTTCACCTAACCCAGCCAAGAACTGTCATTTCCTGCACATGTCTGCTGGTGTACACAGTATTGCATGCAGAATCAAAGGTTAAGTACACTTACTAAGCCTGTATATGTTTAAAATTAAATCAAATCAAATTGCCTAGTATTACTCCTTTCTACTGAAGTTATTACAAAAATGTTAAACTATTTTCATGATAAAGCACAATCTCTGATTGCAAGGAAGAATGATTACATGCAACATCACAGTCTATGTAACAGTCATTCAATTAACTTTTTATTTCTGCCCCTGAAGTACAAAATAAAAGCCTAGTTACAAAATGATTATGCAGGAGTCATCTTCATGTTGGAGGGCATTCCAGGAAATCCAGAAAAACAGTATATCATTCTCTCCAACGGTACTTGATTCTGAACATTTGGATTATATCATTCTCATCAGATACTGAAACAGTCGTACATTAATAAAGGGGTTTGACTAACTCAGAAGGTCATTAGTAAAGTTATAGATAGGTATCATGCAAACAAATAACTCAGCTGTTAACTCTGACATCTACAATTTACTCAGAAAAATCTTCTTAATCTGCTTTTATGACAGACCTGCGGTTTAGAAGTTATTTTTCAAGCATTTATATGAAGAATGGTATACCAGCATTCCTACCAACGAGTCACAAAAAATATCCATCTTTGTCTACTTAAAGGGAATTACATGCCTGAACCAAGCTCAGAGTCCCACTGTGACACCATCCACAGCTGAAAAAAGGACAGTTTATGATGTCTTTTTGCCAAGACGCCTTACAGGAACAGGCACCTGTTGATAAATACTATAGTTCCTGGGACATTTTCCCAGAGCCTTTTGGGAGGAAGGGGAAGAGAAGTTGCAGGCGACGTAGTGAAGGCATGAAAGGTAATCCATGCCACAGTAGTTTTCCAACAGTTTTTCATCAGGATGTCCCCTACTGATGCTTTCAGTGGAGGCAGTGTTATATTAACCTAGTTACATCCTCTTCTCAAACGTCGTATCAATGGCATGGAAAAAAATAAGTTATCGTCGTGGTTTAACCCCAGCCGGCCACTAAGCACCACGCAGCCGCTGGCTCACTCCCCCCACAATGGGATGGGGGAGAGAATCAGAAAGGTAACAGTGAGAAAACTCATGGGTTGAGATAAAGATAAAGTTTCAAGATAAAGACAGTTTAACAGGGAAAGCAAAAGCTGCGTGCGCAAGCAAAGCAAAACAAGGAATTCATTCACTCCTTCCCATCGGCAGGCAGGTGTTCAGCCATCCCCAGGAAAGCAGGGCTCCATCACGTGTAACGGTTACTTGGGAAGACAAACACCATCACTCTGAACGGTCCCCCCCTCCTTCTTCGCCCAGCCTTATATGCTGAGCATAACGTCATATGGTATGGAATAGCCCATTGGACAGCTGGGCCAGCCGTCCTGGCCACACTCCCTCCCAGCCCCCCGCACACCTGGCAGGGCACGGGAAAATGAAAAGTCCTTGACTAGCATAAACATTACTTAGCAACAACTAAAACATCAGTGTGTTATCAACATTATTCTCATACTACATCCAAAACACAGCACTGTACCAGTTAATAGGAAGAAAATCAACTCCATCCCAGCCAAAACCAGGAGTTATATATGTATTCCGTTTTCTAAGCAGCATATCCTGTCTCTAAATTTCTCAAAACATCACACTTTCTCTTGTTTTAACAAACTAATGGCAAATGTAAAAAAGAAGTACGTCTGTATCCTCTGTCATAAATTTTCTCTCTCCACTGCTTAGTCATTAATGGTGCAGTACATAAAGCATCAGGCTACAATAAATGATTTAGGGACTGAAGAACTGAATTAAAGAGAACCTGAAAGAAAAAAAATGACAGACATCCTACAAAGATTTATTTAGCACATCTCATTCATATAGTATACACTTAGTCTTTGAATCAGATGTTTACATTAGCCAAGTATGTACATGATCTTGTGATCACCTTACTGAAATTCTTGAGTCACATATGGAGACCCACTGTCTCCAGAGAGTTCAGCCAATTATATAGTCCTGACCTACAAAGGTCTCTGAACCTGAAATAAAGGTAAATCTCTGTGCTTGATCCCGAAGCACAAACGTGTTACACCGGCAATGTCTACTGCATGATTAAAAGTATGCTGTCTTGATGAGGAACTCTGCCCTCCTCAACACAAAGAGTTCATGCCAAGGACTGTATGTAAAAGAACACAAACAAAAACCTGGAGCAGTGCTTCCTGCCACTGCATTTAGTCTTTCTAAAATAATTGTGATGAGAACAGCAACTGCATTTCTGACTCTTCGTCCTAACATTCCTTCCAGCATGAACGTAACCAAGTCAGTCCCCGACGGAGACTTGGAGCCTTCACTGTGGTTATTAACTAGAAAGCTCACTCACCAAATCACTCCTGCATCTCCCATCACCACAGCTGTAGGCTTATAACCTTATTACAAAAAGGCCATAGTCGATTTATTCCTCAAAAGGACTTTCAGACATGTTCTATCAAAAAAGACAACTTCAGGTACAGTTTTGTAGTAAACTACATAAACGTAGCACCATTGCATGATCCTCAAGAGTCTCATTAAATGGCATTCTAGACCAATATAACTACTCTACAGCAGAACTTCAATAATGATGGAATGCTTTCCACATTGCCCTTTCAGCCTTAAAATTCTTCTTTTGCTACATACTATCCAAGTGTCTTCCTATAAAACAATTGTCAGTAACATAGGAAAACATTGGTCTTTTTGCTTAAAATACGCTGATAAAATTTTAAATGAAAGAATCATCTGTGTGGAATAAATTCATTATTATTCCTAAGTGTCAACACTCAATTGTAGGCAACATTGCAGGGCTTAATTTCTTTATGCAGCTAGCTCATAAAGTTAAGGTAACATGAAAAATTCACCTTACAGATAGAGAAACAAAATGCTAGTTACAGTTTAGCATTTGTATTAAACAATATTCCTTGCAAATTGATAGATACAAAAGGTAAGGTACCTGAAATGCCAAAGGTCAAGGATTAAAGCTACAACTTGACCACCCTGGCCAAGGGAGTAATTTAAACATGACAACAATAAAAATGGTAGATGTGTAATCTTTCCATTTTGAGGAAAATCAAATGTATTTTTTAAAAAACGACATTTTAAACTTACTGATGAGGCACAAAAAATTAAGTAGTAATCTGTATGTGAGAATTTATAAAGACATGGGAGTAGTTATGGGGAAAAACACTGATATCTTCCAAATTTACTGCACCTCCCAGTTGCCCAGCAACTTGAAATCAAGCAGGTGACTGCTCAAGGCTCCAGACTAGATGCAGCAAAATACTTGGAAAGCCTGAACTTAAAGCACTTAATTGTGAAGCACCTCACTCTCAGAACAGAATTCAGAAATACATTATCATCCTTATTCAAGGCTTTAGGGAACACAGTTCTAAACAGCCAGCAAAACCTTGCAGTGAGATGCAAATATAGGAACTATATATACTCCTGCATTTCTCTGAGGGATTTGGTACAGAGCCAAAAGCAAAGGCTTCTATTCACTTGGTACCTACAGTAGAGAATCCACTTGTGGGTAGGACAGCCAGCAAATACTCTTTTAGGGAGCATGATCATGCTCAGTAGAAAAGGAGGTGATGATCATCGTACCTCCTGCAAACCCATCTTGCTGAAGGAAAGCATGTGAAAAGAATATCAAATACATGTATTATTAAAAACATTATGCCAGCAGATGGCTCCTATTCAAAGTTGGTATGATTTGCGCATGGAAAAAATGCAAACATTCAAAAAAAGCGTTCTCCTAGTTTAAACTTGGAACCTAGGTCTTATTTTATACTTCTCCTAATATCACATTGATGGTAAAAGGGTTCTTTATTCTTAACTGTATGATGGAAAACATTCTGGCCTATGTTGTCAAGACTCAATTTTCAGGGCAAGTCCATAAAGGTTATGTTAAGGTAATTACTAACAATCATTTTTTGAAGTTATCATAATAGAAACACAAGAACATAACATGGTTACCATGGTTTTGACAAGGTCAACACGCAGGACTAATTTAAAGAAATAAGCCAAGTTTCATGTTAATATAGGAACTAATTAAACTTGGTTTGAACATGAGCAGCAGTTCTTCCAACATTGCTGCTTTTCTCTTTTGCTATGGTATAAAAGGAAAACGAAGGCTTTCTGCTCTCTACAAGAGTAGGAGCAGTGGTAAGTTGAGCAGAATAATTAAGAGAACAAATCCCTTATGATGAAAAGCTGTAAGCCAGGCCACCTCGTAGGTGACCAAATAAAGTCCCAGCACTCATGTCAACTCTGGAGATCCAAAAGGCTTTCTTATCTCACAGGGAGAACACTCCTTTCACATCACAGACAAAGCATATGAGCACAGCAAACTTGTATTTCTGCAGTTTGGGTTTGCTTGTCATCAAGAAGAGGGAATACCCTGTGCTCACTGACTATTTTGTTTTGTTATAGTTAACACTGAACTCAGAATATTCCTCAGTAAGAACAGAAATCAGACAACCATATCAATTTTCAAGGCTCTGCTTAGTGTTCACCAACTTAGTGGCTACAACTAGAAATTTCTGCACTACTATTATATCTCATTACAATAAGGAAGCTACCAACTGTGTTAAGAATAAATGCCACTTGTAGCTCCTTTTCATTCTCTTACTCATAAGCATATCGTGGCTTGAAGTTTAAAAATAAAACAGATAAAAACTTCCTATGGCATTTTGTTTCATGTAATTTATGTCTTCATCTGATTTGGTAAGCTTTGCAGTAAACAGCAATAACTGGAAACAGCAGATGCTTCTCTTTGGATTTTGTCTAGATAAGTGTTGCAACAGAACAAGGATAAGTCCAGTATAACGATTACTTTTGACGCTTTTGAGCCCTGGACCGACCCATTAAGCTAGCCTGCATACCAAGATAGCTTAATTACACATATTTGACTAAGCATACTTACATAAGTATCCAATTATAGCTTAAAACAACACTCAACATGCATAGCCATCTGTCACTGAATATATCTGTTGTTAAGGCATAACGGTGTGCTCAGTTTCTTCCTTTCTGAATACATTAAATATTTTTTGCAGCTACAGTGAAGAAAAACTGGCATAACTGTTTGGAGTGCAATAATGCATTACCTTGACAATTTAAAACATGAATTTACAAGACAATCTGCCAATATTCTCTAAATATCCCCTCATATCAATGTGTTTTGTTTTTTTTTTTAAACTAACAACTACAGATAATACTAGAACTAACCACTTGCCTACACATAAGCAAAACATAGTGGTTTGAAATTCTTCTACTTTTTCTTTTCAAAATATTGTTCAATGTCATTTTCATTCTAGGATAAACTATTAGCGTTTCTGCAACTGAAAGATAAAATGACATTTAAATGTGTCTCAGGAGAATAGGAGTCAATCAGTAGAGTAGGAAAAGATAAATGCATGATGAGATATATTTAGAAAGCTCTGTAATGACACACTGTTTTACAGTGGGAGGCATTAAAAACCCTACTATTAGTCACTTCTTCTGACTACAGAACTGTGATACTGCTTTTACCAGAGTCAGATACAGTACCAGCTGCAATTACCAGAGGAACTTAACGTTAAGTTGCTGATGACAACCACAGTACACATACCCCAAGTCTCTACCATCATTAACATATATACCCATATTATCTGTGACTAAAACTGCTATATATTATTTTTAAAAAGGATTTCTCCCTTTACAACACTATTTCCTCCCTTAGCAAAGTGCTCTGTGGTCTACAAAATGTCATAAACAAAGTGTTCATGTTATTATATCAAAAAATCTTTTGGTGTACACTTTCCTACATCTTTTACACTTTTTTATTTTGAAAGAAGTGTGTTATTTAAGATTTTTGTGATATCTGCAAGAAATCAAAAATCTTTTTTTCTAATGATAACTTTAATTGTGCCTGTAGATTCAAAAAGCAGACATTTTCAGTCTGGAAATAGCAAATGATAACATTACCTTTTCTATTGAGGGGAACTGTTCTTACTGTAGCTTTCAGTTTGAGGAAATATAATCAAAAAGTAGAACACAGAAATTGAGAAAAACAACTAACAAAAGAAAAATAACTTTTTTAGTAAGGTTATAAAACAATCGCTAAGGAGAAACAGTAGAAGTAGAAATACCTACTTCATTTTCTACAAATGTTTAAATTAGAAGTCTGTTTTCTTTCTCATTATGCTGCTTAACAAATGAGGGTCCATTATTCCTTACTTGAATATATAATGGTAATATGGTGAAAACTGATTTTACTGAAGGGTAGAGTGTATCTCCATACACTTGCTGCTTGCAAAACAGATTCATTCAAAGCTGCCTCACTAAACCTGCATAGACAACTGTGTGGAGGGCACAGCATCACTTAACAAGGCTAGCCAGGTCTTGGATCAAACTGAATTTGCCAGGCTAGAGCTCAATACAGCAAGCACATAGACTTTGAAGAAACAGTCATGAATTACCATTAAACTGGGTAAGTCCAACTGATTTTTAAAAATTCCTATGTTTGTGGCAAGAATAAGGTGTTAAAATGCCTTAAAGTGTTTGGAACACAGTAAGATTTTATTATCTAAATAAAAACATGCATCAATTTACAATCCTTCCCATCATATTTGCCCATATGAAAGAGTTACCGCAACAATAACCTAAGGTTGAAATTAACACTGTATTGCTATAACTCCTTTGAAAGAAACAACAGCTACTTTGTGCACAGTGACAGGACACACAAGGAGAGTCAGTGTAAAGTAGCCACTACTAATTCATACTGAGCATCAGCTTTTACCAGTACGAAAGCTGGAAACAGAATGGGATTGAAGGCGGCAAAACGCCAGGTCACCGGAAGTCATAAAGTGAATTTTCTTCTGATTTAGCGCTAAATCAAAGCTTTCTGACATGGGGATTTCCATAAAGCAAATCCTTAATTCAAATGTTTATATTAATTCCTTTTTATTACTTTAAAGTAAATAAAACATACCTCCAAAACTACTTCAAAGTAGGAAAAAAGGCAATTTTAGAATGATTTCACTTAAATCCCTTGCTATCACAGGAACCTAGGACATCCGTGTTTTGGGTTTGGGGGTGGGTAGAGGAGGGGGTTGGGCGGGTTTTTTAGCAGACTTTTCATTTGTTCCACTAAAGCTTTTGATTAAAGCACAGGAAACTGTTTTCTGGTTGAGACGCAGGCACAGGAACTGCCTGAATTCTGAGCTAATTATCTGCTACCCAATTACCTGTAAACATAAAATATTGATTCAATGATATATGATTCCTTCCAGTTGTACACTCACCATTTCTTGAAATGAAACTGCATTAAATTCAACAATTTGGTATGGAAAGTTTGTTTAGATGTCATAATGTTTTCTTTAAAATTTTCAAATTCAGCACTGTTTTTAAACCAAGCCATACAAAAGAATTAGTTTTCTAGAACTTAAGAGGTCAATCTTTTTAGTATTTAGAAGAACAAAAAGATAACACTGATTTGTTTTTGTTAATTAAAACTTGTGGCCTTTTTCTCAGGGTTTTGCAAGCTGATAACCAGTTTCTTTCTAGCACATCTAATACTCTCCTCTTTCAATACCCACCCACAACAATTTTCCTTCTTTTAATTAGGAGCTTATTTGCTCTAATGGTTTCCATTTCTATCTCAGGCAACTAATAAATAATGCTTCAAACAACTTGTGAGCACTGAATGCAAGAGAAGTGAACCTCTTTGCTCTGGTGCACAAGATTATCTCTACCGCTTGGTAGAGAATTTGTTTTTACCAGCAAAAAGTTTTCATGTTTCTCATATTAACTTTCAGATTTAACGTTTCAAAAATGCTAAAAATTATCTGGCAAAAACTCCAGAGTTTACTTAAGAGCTCTAATTTACAAAGCCCTTTTGTCAAGAATTTTATCTTATTTTTAAACTAGTTCTGCACAATTTTGACTTGTCAGGAAGTTGCATCTTTTCATGAATCTTAATTTTATGAGGACATAGAATTGTTAGATTCTGAGGAGAAGTTACACTTGTTTTGGATAGCTGTAGGATGAAATCTAAAAGCAGTTTGATGTGGAAAGCCTTTATTTGCAAATGTACAGGGGTTTTGACATCTGGGTACCATGCGATGCAAATTGATTTTGGCTTTGCTTTTACTGCTGCTTGACTAGTAATTTCCTCAATTTTAATAGCTGTGTTTGCAGGAAATTCACTTAAGGAGCCTTACTAGCTATTAAGAATGTTCTTGTAGGAATATACCAAAAGGATACAGTGTCAGAGAATAGAATCATAGAATCATTTAGGTTGGAAAAGACCTCCAAGATCATCAAGTCCAACCATCAACCCAACACTGCCAAGGCCACCACTTAACCATGTCCCTAAGCACCACATCTACATGTCTTTCAAATACCTCCAGGGATGGTGACTCAACCACTTCCCTGGGGGCAGCCTGTTCCAGTGTTTGACAACTCTTACCATGAAGAAATTTTTCCTAATATCCAATCTAAACCTCCCTTGGCACAACTTGAGGCCATTTCCTCTTGTCCTATCACTTGTTACTTGGGAGAAGAGACCTATACCCGCCTCGCAGCAACCTCCTTTCAGGTAGTTGTAGAGCGCGATGAGGTCTCCCCTCAGCCTCCTCTTGTCCAGACTAAACAACCCCAGTTCCCTCAGCCAATCCTCATAAGACTTGTGCTCCAGGCCCTTCACCAGCTTCGTTGCCCTTCTCTGGACACGCTCCAGCACCTCAGTGTCCTTCTTGTAGCGAGGGGCCCAAAACTGAACACAGTATTCGAGATGCAGCCTCACCAGTGCCGAGTACAGGGGCACGATCACCTCCCTACTCCTGCTGGCCATGCTATTTCTGATACAGGCCAGGATGCCGTTGGCTCATGTTCAGCCGGCTGCTGACCAACACCCCCAGGTCCTTTTCCTCTGGGCACCTTTCCAGCCACTCTTCCCCAAACCTGTAGCATTGCATGGGGTTGTTGTGACCCAGGTGCAGGACCCAGCACTTGGCCTTGTTGAATCTCCTACAATTGCCCTCTTGTTCCATAAGGTAAAATAATACATCCTACACATCTAACTCAGCTTTTTTTTTTTCCCCAAGACTCAAGAGAAGTGAATGAAGGCACTAGTCCAGTTTTAAGAGAATTTATGCACATATAGATTCAAAGAGCAGAGGCCTCAGCTGCTATAAGATGATTCTTCAGTTCTAATGGGTCTCTGACAGACTTTACCAACTGAGCACATTGTGCCAAATTACAAGTGGTCAGTGTACAACTTTAGCTTGTACTTAGCCATCACTTATGATAATGCCGTTAAAAAGCCTTTTATCTCATTTGTATTTGTACAGTGACAGGTGCAGATAGTGATCACTGGCAGAAGAGTCATTCCTTTATGAAATGTTGTCAAATTTTTCCCATTGTAGAAAAGCAGTGTTACCCCAGCTTTTACTAAGACGCATCATGCTGATTTCCAAAGTGTTTCAGAAGATCAGTCATACCACAAGTGCTACAGAATGGGAGTACAAGGGGAACAGGAGAGTGAAGTCTACAAATTCACTCAACTTACAAAGCTCCTGCAATTTGGTGGTGCTTTTACAGCTTTGGAGCTCACACAACACCTGTCAAAAAGATACATCACATCACCTGTGGCCACCCTCTCCATGCTCATATATGGCATTCTTTTTCCACTTACTCTTCCAAAGGATGGATTTGGGGTTTAGGCTCACTGAACTTCATGGTACCACTTCAATCATCCACTTCTATTGATTCTGACAGGCATAGTGGAGCTGTCTTGAAGCCTCAGTAGAGATCTGGGTTCCCTTATGTTAGGCAATTTGCTACCTTATACACTGTTGAGATACAAGCTAAACCATGGGAGAGAGAATACTGCTAGAAAGGATTTAGGCCTTTAAAAAAGTGACTTGGCCAGAATCAGACGTGAGGCAATATCAAGAACCAGAAACAAGTCTGAGATGCAATCCAGCATCTAAAGAAAAAGATCATCCTTATTCCTCCATTCTAACTTTTTTTCTGCATGTCATACATCCTTGCTTATACTTCAGTAGGTTATTTTAGGGGGAATACAAAACCAATGCTAAAGTAGGAAAATACTGTTTTCTATCCCCCAACATTTTTGCCATGCACTAAATTTACGCACTTCATATTTTTTAAGTGATTATATCCCTGGAGTCCAGCTTGCAGAACTTAATCTTTCTACTCGGTAGCTAGTTACATTCTAACATACTTCCAATAAAGGTCATTTCCTCAACAGCAGAAGCACAACATTTACAGGTCTCCCAATATGCCAAACTAAAAGAAATAGTCCCGCTCAAAGACAACAGGAGTTAAAAAGTGACCTCTAGACAGAGCTAGAGAAAAGATTTTACTAAAGTAGTCAGCAAACAGGTAAGAAAGCTGCTGAAAAACATGTTTTACAACTGTATAAATGCAAAAGCAAGTGACTTCTCATAGATGTTGACTATTCTTTGCAAAACTGAAATTAATTCATACTTCCTAATTTGCTTTAAGTACAGTTTCACACATTTCTCTGTTCAATGATACTTGCACACAAGTACTATGAAATGCGACTCCTAATCATTTTAGGAAAATTGGTCCAGGGCAGCCATGATTTCCACTCAAAATATGTTATTCTATCATGAAACTATAACATCTATCAAAAAAAGTTATTATTTAGGGGTATCACAATCATATCACAATTTCCTCTTGGAAATATATTATGTAGATACTCACTGTAGCTTTAAGTCATTTTTTAAATATTAAAAAACATCAGAAGAGCAATAAAATTGCCAACTCTGAAAGTAAAACTAAGAAATTACAGCTGTTAATGCAACTAGGTTGGCAGTGAGACCATGCCTTCCTATCCTGCGATTTTACTTGTAGTTCACTACTACTAAGTTCTTCACACGCTTGGAGCAAAGCAGAGTTTGTGGGAGCACATAAGGCACACAGACAGAGACGGAGCTCTCACCCTCCAGCCTCAACCACCAGCTCACCCTTTGCCTAGTTCTTGTCCTAGCAATCACCATTCCCTTGTTCGTGTTTCTCACTCAATCCTGCTATTAGGTATCATCAATACCTAATCCTTAATGAGGTATGTCACCTGATCTGGCTATGTTCTTGTCTTGATACATAAGCATTTGAACTTCCGTGGTCGTCTTAAATTTGCCTGAGAAACAAAACTGTACTCCAAGTAGTTCGAATTCCAAAATGCTGTTAAGAAGCTAAAGCAGAGGGAAAAGGTAGGAAAACTTAGTAACAATGTTACTACCAGCAAAATCTGTATTAGACTGGTTCCCCACCTAAAAGATGCACTGAACACCACATTTTCTTTTACACATAATATGGAGCAGACACTAGCAGAAGTTTTCACCCAGCTGGCATTACACTGATGGGCAAAATTATCTTAAATTCCACAGAGATCTAGCACCACTTCCTTTAAAGGTAATACAAATCTTACACTCAAACCAGGCTTCTATTTTACCACTTTCTTATCACCACAGCATCCAAAAATGCAAACAGGAATTATTATGCTCACTCAATGCCAGTCATGTCTGCCAAGAATTTGCATTTACAAGAAGATGCTAGAGATCAAGTGAAATACCAACAGCATGACTGGATTGGCAGTGGCATATTCTTATATTCCCTTGACAATATTAAAGGTTGACAGCAAAAAGATAGCTAGATCAAGAACTGAACCATGAATGAACTCTCATCTGATATGACCTAAAGCAAGAAGTCAGCATGCTATACATAATACTTTAACATTATTTTCATTGTTCCAGCACAGACTGTAGCAGATGCAAGACTACGTAAATGTTTCGGCTAGCAGGCTAGCACAGCTTTAACTGCTTTCCCTGTTCCATTTAGACGGATTCTTCAGCTTCAGAATTTTTGGTCAAATTCGAGGCCTACCTTAAGAGCTCAAAGACAACATTCACCTATATTCACATTCTCACTTACATTCACTAAAGCAAATAAGTTAGATGGAAGGACAACCTCTGTTCAAATACCAGTACTCCCTGTATTTAGTGAGAATTGTGAAAAAAAATAGAAGATGACTTGAGTGCTACAATGGCAAGACTACTCTTTCCAGTTCCCTTAATTTCTTCTATATAAGCGTACCTTTCGCCTCTGCATATTTTTGGTACCAGCCAGAGATTTCAGGGAAGGAGTCATATAGCTCAAAACTTTTGAATGTGAAATAGTCAGAGTTAAAAGTTTCCACCCAAAACCCGCTAGAAATCCCCAGGCATACATCAATCACATTCCTTTTACATACTTCAGTGCACCAGAACAATGATTTGAGAAATAATAAAAAGATAACATTTAATTGTTATCGACCTGCATGCCACGATCGAGGACATCCCAGCCAATGCTATGTTCTTTAGTTATGTTTTCTTCCGAACACAGTTAACAACAGGTTGTCAGAAAAAAGCTTGTTGTAAGAGCTGCTCTGAGAACACACCCTCAAATCAAAATTTCATTCCAGAAGAAGCTGGAACTTGTTTCATGAAATCAGTTTATGGGAATATGGCCATTTTCACAGTCAGAAAAGAGAGGCATAAAAACTGACTCCTCAAATCACACCAAAGCTCTTGGGGAAGCCCAAGAATTAAACTCCGATTTTCCTAAATTTGAGCACCTTAATTTTAAATTAATCTTGCCTCCCCAGGTTGTTTCCTATTTGATGCTTTGCAAAAAGAAAAACTATCAGTGAAATATAAATGGGTAAATTTTTTAAACAAGCTTTTCTATTTGGATCATAAAAAAAGTAAAGAGCACATTTTGTATGCATCCTACACAAAGCTATCACAGCTAGACTGATATTTCTACTTGAAAACGGTATTTTGGCATTGCATGTATATTTTAAAGTTCAATAAAGCATTCACATTTTAGTCCCAATTTAGAACTATTTACAACTATAACTAATCCATATTGCAAAGGGACAAATTCAGAAATTAAAAATGAAACATGAAAATAGGAAATGGATCCAACAGTTACCGAGTATCCACTTATATTATATTTGAGTTGGAAGGCTAGAGAAAAGTAATTTCTCCCTGCAGTAAAGGTTTGTGTTTCTCCCCCCAACACATCTGTAAGTCAGAGGGAGTTGTGACACAGCCACTGTTGGTCAAAGGAAGAGCAAAAAACAATGAAAAAAACTGTTTTAAATATATATTAAGCATTAATCCATAAGTAATAAAAATAAGGAACATTGTATTAATGAATCACAGTAGGTAATTTCTTTTCCACTCTACCTACATACTGAAGGCCACTAAAATACCTTATATTAGCCAGTATGGTGGAAGAGCTGTTTTGGATTCTGTACACCACTGGACTCAAGTTTCCAAAGGCATTCAAGAGCATATGTCTGAAACTTAATAAAAGCCTTCAATCTCTTTGAAACCTAATATCAGTTCAAGATATTCCCTTCAAAGGGCAGGACCCTTCCAAAAATATGTATAAAACTGTCCACAGGGGAACAAGAAGAATCATTAGATAAGGAATACCTGCTGGCATGCGAGGAAAGACCTGAAGAGTGAAGAACACTTGTTCCCAATATGCAAAGGAATTCTGTAAGCGCGGTAATGAGCTGATCTTCATGGTGAGATGTAATGCAATTAAGCTCCAACAAGGAGGTTTAAAATCAGGCATGTAATGCTAGAAAAGCATTCAATGGATTGCTTATGGAGCTTGTAGAACCTCACCCCAGATTTCAAAAAAACATTTTAGACAAAGGTTTAACAAACATGCTAAAACCAAAAGCATACTGTGGCCATCCCTGAAGTACAGGGAGTGGATAAGACTTTTCATTGCATATGTCACTACTCTTTCTCCACACCCCTCCCCACCCACCCTCCACCTAAAAACTATTATTTTCTATTATATTTGCCCACTGATCTGGAAGAGTAAGTATTTTTTAAATAGGCTAGACTCTGCTAGCCCTTATTGACTTCAGGTATGCAGGATCAGTAGCAGGCACTAAAAACAAAAGCCAGCAGCCTTCTCCAATATGGAACCTCCTGAAGTATAACTACAAAAGAGCCTGCATCAACCTGAGCTTGTTCCCTAGTCACAGTTATCTCTGAGCTCTCTTAGGCGCCCACTTCCTGCATGCAACGTACTTTACCAGCAGTCACCATCAGTGACACATTTTAATTAGGTTTTGAGGATTTTTAGTGTTCTTATTTGTTAGCGTTTTGTTTTTCACAGAAATAGATTGTATTTTTGGAAGAAAGAGTTCCACTTCTATCCTCACGTTAAGGTTTCTCGGAAGTTACATTTTCTCGTTTAATGATTCAACAGAGATAAGGGAAGCATATATGATGCAAATTTGTTAAATATTCAGCATCTTTTATTAACCAAATCAAAATCTGCAAGCTTGAAAGCTTCTGCATGATAACACCCTATTGAATGACCTTTTATATTTAATCTCTAGAAACCATGCGTTAGACTTAATAACCATACTTCCTCATTATCATTTATTCTGACCTAAGGACTGATTTTGCAGTCCACAGGGGAAAACTTTTCCTGTTAATTAGTTCTCCTTGGTTGTAGTCCAAAAGAAATGACAAATTTCACCTTGTTTAAGACACCTCTTGATAACAGTATAAGCCAACAAAGGAAGCATGCTCTTTTTTTTTTTTTTTTTTTAAAGACATGTACATGTTTTTCTCCTGAGGTTGCACCACTGTTTTGTCTCATCACTTGTTATTTTGCTCCCCTCTGATAACTGTGGCCTACAGCCAGCTTTTCTTCCCTTCTCTCTGGGGAAGCTTAGATTTTGACAGGACGCAACATACTAGTAAAATAAAGTCCTTGACAAAACATCCATTGCTTCCAGTATTACACGCAAAGATTTCTTTTTTCCTGGAAGTGCCCAATACTATCCATACATCTGAACGAACTCTATCAAAAACTGTAAAATCAATCTGTGTATAACTGAAAATAAGATTAGATCACAAGATAAATAACAAAATTCCTATTACTCCTGTCTCCTTCAACAATCCAAGACCTGGATACTATTATAAGAAATTTCAGACTCATATACCCACTGCCACCGCTTACCCCCCAAAAACCCAGACATGGTCTGATTGTATACAATGAAAATGCATTGGGGAGGGTGGGAGGGGAAATAAAAAGATCAGCAGTCAAAATGGGCTTGAGTAGTCCTGACTTTAGGTAGACCAAGTCTTTTTTCATTTTCCTGAGGAATCAAGATATGCGTTCTCTGGCTAAGCGTCTGCAGACAATACAGACACACAAGTACATACATAGAACTGAAGAACAAAAGACGGTAACATGGATCTTAGAGCCCAAGTGTGAAAACAATATACTCCTTAGGGGAAAACAAGCATCTTCTTTTCTAAAGGAAGGACTTCACTGTTTCTTTACTGTCGAACAATTCCCAATCTGAAATCACCAGAAAATAGAATAATCCGCAGCTATGTCTTGAGAAGCAGATCCTAAAGTTCACTTTGCTGGGAATCCACAAACACTGATCTCCTGGGGAGGGGAAAGAAACTAACTCTGGGCAGTGAGCAAAGCAGAGATTAATGTACAAGTGCATAGAAGGCTTTGACGTTTGCATTTAACACATCTGTTCAAATTATTGTGTAATTTAAAAAAAAAACTTTTTAATGTACAGACATTTGGCAATATTTCACTACTCTTTTCTTTTGGCTTAAAAACTGGAATAGAAAGTATTTTTGTACTTAAAAGTATCTATTAGCATACTTTTCTGTTCTAACCACCTAAAATTCCGTAAGAATTATTAACAATTATCATGAGAATAGCGTTCGCAACAACTTAGCATTTGAAAAGATGTTTTTTCTTTCTCTTCTTGGACAATTCAATGTTCTATGTGAAAAATTCATGATGGGTTTTTCAAAGCAGTCTTACATTGGCTGACCTTCTCATCAGCTTTTTAAATACTGTAGGTGTTTCTAAATGAATTCATAAATTATATGGGAATAAACTACATCATTGCCAGTGCAGCTGGAAACCAAGCCACTGCAGCAAATAATTTATTCAGATTTATCCTTACTTTGTTCATGGAATATTTCGTCAGCAAGTTAATCTCTTCCATAACTCCCCCAGGCCTCCCTTCCCACCCTCCCCAATGGTCTACAAACTGCTTACTGCAAATGTATTTATTGTAACACTTAGCAAGGCTGATCATAAGTAGCATAAAAGCACCTTCATTCCCAATCTGGAGGAACATAACTAAGCAGGAAGGACTAAATAGACCAAGAGAATTCAGAATTTTAAACTGTGAGAGATATCTGATAAAAGATCTTTCCCCCTCCCAAGCTCCCCAGGTGTTTGTATCCAGAATCCGTGCAAAACAACCGGGCTCCTGTAAGATTTGTTTTGCATCAGTAGAATTGGAATTTATTATCCCCATATCTTGGCATCCTAGACATGTGGCAGCAGGCAAGGGTAGAAAGAACATGAATGGTTGACCCATTTAGTTATCATTTTGCCATGCAGACACATCGTTGTATTGACCTAACAGTGGACTTCAAATATGTCAAAGCAGTTACAGTCAAGATGGGAACAAGTTCTTCTCTGTATCAGCTGTAGTTAGGATGGTGCAAGACAGGCTGAAGTTAAAATAGGAAAGACTCAGGTTATGAACCAAGACAATTACCGTAATTACCTAATAGTCAAGATAGCTCTGGAACAGACAACAGAGGAACCAGTGGATATCACTGGATATTTTCAAAAAGAGTTTAGACAAAGCTTTGTCGTGAATATGTGCAAGTTGATCTGCCTGGGGGCAAACCAACAGGATAACATCCAGTCCTATTTTCTAGGACTGTCCTATATTATTATAGTTTGGGGTTTTTTTTATTTACTAATATGTATATATGTGTATATAATCACTAGTATATACTAGACATATAGTGTGTATATTTCTTTATATGTATTTTTCTACTATATATTTTCATACCTATCCATCCTTTTTCTATTTTTCTTCTGCTTCTATTTTTTATATATATATGTGTGTGTATATATATCTTTAGATATACACAGTGTATCCTTCATTTAGTTTTCTTTAGTAAGAATCATTACAGAGTCATAAGAAATTCTAAGAAACCTTAATTTCTTTTTCATTTAACAGCAACATTCCTAGTTTTGGCCTATAGTACATAATACAAACTGAAATCTTTGATGACCCCTAATTTCTACTGCAGTCTCCTCCCCCCCAAATCATCTGTTATACAACTGAAGCATAAATCAAAATTAGAACTAGAAACCAAATGAAGTTTGTCTCACCTTTTTTATCAGTTTGTCATTATCAGATGACCAGCACAGTTACAGATAGATTAGTATATTATAAACATAATTAGAAATGTCTATTTTCATGTTACTTGATATATTTGTGCAAATTCAGTAAATGTGAATAATGAATGAGAGGCATTAGATTTGTATTCTGTATTTAAAATACTAGGTTAGGTGATTTATGTTTGTCAACAGTTAATGTATGAGAAAGAAGGAAAGAATCATGAGCTTCCCTGAAACAGAGAAACTTCAAGATATTGAAATCAGGAAAGTTGTAGCAATATTTCCATCTACTGGAGGCTGGAGATAATTAGCTACTCACAGCTGCCATATTAACTTTCTCCTATGAAAGTCAAATTGATTAAGTATAAATACCTCTCTCACTGGATTGATCACGCAGTCTAGCTCCATGATTTCACATTTTTCATATATGTCCACAACATTAGGAAATAAAAAGCAGATATTCTGTTAAAAGCTGTTGGCCTCCTTGTCTTAAAGGACTAGGACAAAACTAAGGCAACATACAGAGGCTGTCCCACAATACATGTGAGTCAGCCACATCTTCTCCATAAAGGACGACTTCTGGAATCTATTAATAAATCAATTGTCTAACAGTGGATTCATTTGTCATATGACAAATAAGCTTGATTCAAAGAGGAAGATCCTGATGCTTAAGGAAACGATGTCAAAGTTATGGCTTTATTTTTGTCACCACAGTATATTGTAAAAGTAGGACTTCCATGTTTCATGTGCAAGACCTCTACTTCCCCATGTCTGCATCATTTTTTAAAACAATCTCTTCTTTCTAAGTGGCATTTTACAAAAAGCCTAAAACACTGAACAATAGAGGTCTTTTCCAACCTTAATGATTCTATGATTCTATAATGTGTCACTGCTAAATAGCAAATAACCAGTTCCAAAACTGTTCCACTTCTATGTCGCAGGAACAGAGAATCTGTTCCACTTCGAAGATTTTTATCCCTCTTCCAATAGAAAATACTTACCATTGTCACAATTTCTGTCTTCAGCTAAATCCCACCACACATTATTTGAAGATAGCCTACACCACTAGACCAAACAATTTAGTTTATTCATAAGGCTGTTCAGATGGGCAATTGTGGATTCTGAGACCACTGATTTTTGAGAGTATCACAGATTTAAGAAAACAAGCTTTCTCTTTGTTTAAGAAAACAAGCTTCAGTAAAATATCTTGAACAAGATAAGGGTTCATTAAATCTTTTACAGCATCCGCTGAAGGTTAATACAAACAAACCAATATCATGCATTGCTTTTGCACTTACTTCACAGCCTGTCACTGGCAGTTCCAAAGTAAAATCCATATGCAAACACTAGACATCCGTAACAGTGGCAGCACTAACTTTGACCTCAATTACCCAGACATACTGGGCTTTTGGCTGGCAGAAGAATTTGACTCTGTGTATTTATGAACCCTCACACTCCCTTAGACACCGATGACTGAAAGCCAACACAGAGCAATTCCAACATCCATACTGACACTGCCATTACAAAAAGTATTATTGCTTCCCTTCTCTAGCACGCTGTTGTCAAGTAAAGCCTTTCAAACATTTGTGTAGAATAATTTAGCCCACTACTATTTTTTTTTTGTTCATGGATAATTCAGCAGACACTGGCAGTTAGTCTTTGTTATTTCAAATTGTGCAGACGTGTTATGTAAACATATTTCAGCACCTGCTTCTGTTCTTTTCCTTGTGGCTTGTGGGAGGTCACCCGACATTGCAGCATTTATGCTCTTCCCTTTGATAGCGTCCCTTGTAAAGGGGGGATAAAAGCTTGCAACACAACTACGTTTGTTCAAACCTCAGAGTCCACAGAAACCTCAAACGACTATTGTATACGTGTACAGTAACTGAAAGAAAACGAAGGAGGTATTCGAGGAGAAATCAAAAATCAATGCAGAGCTTGCAAAAAGATTTTACTGCTCATTATTTAAGAGGTACCGCGAAGTATAGCACATAAGACAGTTGCAGCTAGTTTCCGTACAATGAAGTGTAAAAAAAGTAATGATTTCTGTAGCATATTTGTTAATCACCAGTAAAGATTAACTCATTTTTAAGCAGTAGTCAACCAATTAAGACACAAAAGTTCCATTACATTCCTTGACACTAGTCACAATAAAAAAACACTACCTGAATTGGGAATAGCAAATACCATGTCAAAAAAACACGTTCATTCTGAAAATACATCTGCGTCGCTTTGCATCTGCTCACCTTCCACTTAAACCAACTTTCCCTAATGGACTTGAACCTCCACACATGCTAGATAGGGTGAGTTTTTTGCCAAGTTCTGACTGATGTATCATGGGTAACAAAGAGGCCAGGTGCAATGCAGGTGCTTCAGCGTTTATTTAGAATAGAAAGTATGCTTACACAATTCCTCAATAAGCTGCCTCATGAGAAGCACTTAAAAGTGCTACTTAGTAAGTAACAAATATAAAGCAGAAGGCCTTGGCCCTGCATCACTGAAGTCTATGCAAGCTCTGTTTTCAAAGGGAGTATGTTCAAGCACTGAAAAAAATCCTTCCCAACATCAAAGTAAATGAACATCGACAAACCAATAAACCAGCTTCTTAAAGGAGGGTTCCGAAATAGTTAGACAAAAGGGGTCAATAAGATTTATCATCTTTATATTTTTACATCAGGCTACCTGAAATCAATAGGATTTAGAATATGAATTCTAAACACCCTAAAAGAACCTTCCACTACTTAATTTACATCTTTCCTCAAATACATAAATTCCTGGTGCATGCTGACTAGCCTACCTAAATCATCATGGATAATTAAAGAAACAGTAACTGTCAGCAAGCAAGTGCTTTTTTGGAGGAAGCACCCACTTCCCTATCTCTTAGCATTTTCATTACACTGATCTGCAGCACTGTAATGGAGTAAAATACTACTGCACTTAAAATGCTACAAGCAGCCCTGGAAATGGAAGGTTATCATGGCAACTACCTAGTGCTCAGACTTTCCTTTTGAAAGCATTTCCCAAAAACAGTGCATAAAACAAGCCATTGTTGAGCACCTGTTGTCATGCTGATACCTGAGACAATTCAGCAATTTTTTACTCACAGATTAACGGAAAATATATGGAAGAGAGCCTTTAGGCCCAATCTATGAAAACACTTACTGTCCTCTGATTTAAAAATCCCTGGCAAAAATAATCAAGAAACCCACTTGACTGAGAGTTGCAGACAATATTCAGACAAACTGTAAAGAATTAAAGAATCCAAGATTTTGAAAGCGAGCAAGCTGGGTTTTTTTTTTTTTCCAAATTCCAGCCTTCTCCTATTTTCATTTTATGTTTTTACATCTTCTTTCTCTTCCATTCTTAATTTATTTTTCATTCTTAACACAGAAAGATGTAAAATGACAAACAAGAGAAGTCAGTAATTCCATTTTATGGATAACGTTTCAATTTTCAACTTTGCTAAGCAGAAAAAATATCTTCAGGCTTTTAGACCAGCTTTTTAACTGCAAATTGTGTAATCTGCATAAAAACTCTGAATCTTCTTTTCATCTTCCTTATACATATAATAGCCCCTTTCATTCTATGAAGATTGTTGTTGTAATGCCACATGGAGTAGCATTCACTATGAGAGACTGTGTAATTACACGATCACAAACTGCTTTCCTTAGAAGAATCTTCCCTTCAAGTTAGTTACTTTTGGCTTGAAAGTCCACATTTCAGAGAATTTTCAAAGGACATGTATATCCAAACCTTCATCAACTATTTTCTTTCCCTTACAAAGTAAAGGTGTGTTGTAATATGTTTAAAAGTTTTTCATTGTTTAATAAGCTAATAATTTTTTCCTAACCTCATTTTCAGAAACACCTGAGCTATTGTCAGAAACTTGCTATAACTCAGCTTGAGCCAGACCTCTACGAGAGAGTTAGTTAAAGCAAGTTAGCAAATAAAAATATGCCTGTTAAAGGGAACTATAAAGCAATCTTAATAATGATTTACTGGACAGCTTAAGAGTGTGAAGAAGCCCAAATGAAAAGCATTGCCCGGTTCTCACATTTTATAGCACACCTTCTCTTTTAAAAGTACCATAGTAAAACATCAAAACGAAGTGGTACAATCAAAATGACAGCGAGTCAATGATAGTCACTGAATACAACTTGTAGTTTTATGAAGGATTTGGCATGTGAGCTGGTGGGAAACTTGACTATGAAGATAGCTCATTTCTCATCAGGTCTCATGTCAGTTGCTGAAAAAGTGGATCTTGCTAAATAAAATGCAAGTACAATAAGTTATCATCTCTGTCGTTTATACTTCTGAATTTATTCAGCTGCTGTCAAATAAAAGATCCCTTTCAGAGCAGTTTTGTACAAGTCATGCCTGCAAAGCTCTACAGAAAACATAGAAAAGTCCTGTAAAACAAAAAAAAAAGGCAAAATTTCGTCTGACACACAATTACTTCTCTGACCTCCTAGGAATCCAAAGGCAAATATCAACTGTGTCAACCAACACATTGTGGGGAAGCTCGGCCAAATCGCATAATGAGAAAATTAGGAAGTGGCCCCCTCCTACAGAGGGGATATCAGTCATGCTGCATAGTTCATTCTCTGAAGGAACAAATCCCATCTTTAAGAGGGATTTTATTCTTCCTGCTCCTCCTGGAAAGTCACTTCAGAACCTTTCTTCCCCAGATCCACCCTGTGGATCCACCTTACTTGCAGTCTACTGGCATTTGCCAATTGTCATCATTATAGCTTCCCCATACTCACAAAAGTCTGTCCTCTTTTAATACCAGAAATCTGGGTGAAATCAGTAACTGCAGAATATTCAAAGTCATTTTTTTACTCAAACAGAAGTACTTGCAATCCAAATCTGATTTATCTATGTAACAGAAGTGACACACTGAAACCTCTGACTCAAATTTCAGTAACAGCTCGTATTTCAGATACCAAACACTGACTACAGTCCAAGAAACAACTGTAGCAGTCAGACTTTTTTTTTTTTACTAATTCGATAAGAACATGAAGCTTATACAGTCAAAATCTGCATTTGTACATGCATCTTTAGTAACACTGAGCCTGTGGGTCAAATCCCCAGAAAAAGATGCTCTATTACTACTTCCACTACTATCCAAAATATAGCCCCATACTAGCTACTATGGAAAAAATTAACTCTATCCCAGTCAAAACCAGCACATTCACCTAAGATTTACTTTCCACAAAAACAAAACAAAACAAAACAAAAAAAAAACCACACCAAAAAATGCATCTGCATCCATGGAAAAAGTCAGCATTTGATTAAAATCAGAACAGGGAGATCAAAGCACTTATACTTGGAAGCACTGGCATAGCAGCCTAAACTGAGTGCCTGGAGCTACAATTCTCAATAGCCTGGGTTCGGAACCACAACATCGACAAGAACAAGTGTGCTGGTTTTGGCTGGGGTAGAGTTAATTTTATTTATAGTAGCTAGAATGGGGCTACGTTTTGGATTTGTGCTGAAAACAGTGCTGATAACACAGGGATGTTTTAGTTACTGCTAAGCAGGGCTTACACAGAGTCAAGGCCTTTTCTGCTCCTCACCCCACCAGCGAGGAGGCTGGGGGGGCACAAGAAGTTGGGAGGGGACACAGCTGGGACAGCTGACCCCAACTGACCAAAGGGATATTCCATACCATATGACGTCATGCTCAGCATATAAAGCTGGGGGAAGAAGGAGGAAGGGGGGGACGTTCGGAGTGATGGTGTTTGTCTTCCCAAGTCACCGTTATGCGTGATGGAGCCCTGCTTTCCTGGAGATGGCTGAACACCTGCCTGCCGATGGGAAGGAGTGACTGAATTCCTTGTTTTGCTTTGCTTGTGTGCGCAGCTTTTGCTTTCCCTATTAAACTGTCTTTATCTCAACCCACGAGTTTTCTCACTTTTACTCTTCTGATTCTCTCCCCCATCCCACCGGGGGGAAGTGAGCGAGCGGCTGCGTGGGGCTTAGTTGCCGGCTGGGGTTGAACCGTGACAAGACAACTCCTATGCTTCACCACAATTCCTCAGCAAAAGGAATCACGATAGAACATAAAAGACAGAGTCTAGTCAGGCCATAACCAAGAACAAGGACATAAAAAAAGTCATGACAATTATTTTGAAATCCAAAATGCTTCATTTTCAAAGTGCAATGTAAACCTTTCAACTTTTTAGTGCAAATAAAAATTTATTGCAGAAAAAAGGAACATTTTCTGATCAGCTGAGGTTAGAAGTTAAAATTCTTCACAGTTTTTTTTTTTTTCTATTTTTCTATGCAGGTACCCAAAGATATAACCCAAAAGGCAATTAATTCAGAGCTACCCATTCCTTCAACCCTCTGCCAATAGTATACCTATCCTTTCAACCCTTCAGTCTGAGAAGAGCAATGAATTAGAGATGCACTTCACAGATCTCCTCTTTCACTCTTTAAGGGAGAGGGAAATTAAAGGTGTTACTGTACTGTGATCTTAAAAAGTTGTGGCAAAGGTCAACCATGTTCATTTCATTCTGGGTCCAAAGCTGCCAATCAACTGTTAAAAAAGATAACAAGCCATAGATCCTAAAACACTGATTCAACAGAACTTACAAACATTGCCAGCTTTCACTATGTATCACTATTTTAAAGAGTATAAAAATTCTCTTAAGGTCCTGATTCCTACTGAATTCTAAATCTCACAGCAGAAATATCATCCTGAAGACTTCAGAAATGCAAAAAACTAAACACCACTTTTAGAGCATCAAGATTCTTGAGAACTTAAAATGGGATATACCAACAAACATTTTCTTCTCCTTGTTTTTTGAATCTATTCCCATTCTACAAAGCACTTAGTGCCACTGATTTTAAATGCCCCCTGTATCGCAACTGATTAAGTACATAAACAAGACAAGCTCTCCCACAAAGTTTATTTTTAGTGTATCTGATGATTCTCTGAGGAATCTAAGGCACCAGAAGGGATAACTGTTAGACTTCAAAGCAGCACAGGACTAACAGCAAAGGAGGGCAAAAGAATAGTGGGAGGTAACACAGGGATCAAAAAGAAAATAAGAGTGTCAAAGTTCAGTCCACTCAACAAAATTCTTGTGAAGAGACTTGGTCTCTGAGCATGGGATGGGGTCAGGGAATAAACAGTGACCTGTCCCACTTTAGGGTCCCTCTGCAAGCTCATGGAAAGCACGTCTTCACCCAAGAACTTTCTTGTCATGGCTCTTCCCCTGTAACTAACTTTGACCCTTCATGCTGTCCCGCCACAGTTGAACACAACCCCACAAAGCCCTCACAACTGGATTCTCAGGAACATGCAACAGCAAAAGAAAAAGGTAAAGAGGATTATTCCCCCTCCCCCAAGCAATTCATTGTTCTTTACAGACCAGCTGTATTAAAAGATAATGTATGATTTCATCTTAACCAGATTAGATGCCTACCTACACTTTGGGTGAAGATGAGTTTCTCCACAACCTGTTGAAGACTTACCCAATCAAAAAGGTATAAATACATTACATGCATTTTATAACTAGCAGTCCAGCCCCCGTCATATAAAATTAACAACTTTTCACAAAAAAGCATGCATCACATAATCCATGCAATAATTTCTTTTTGATAGGAAGTTATTACTTAGAACTATTGCATATCAGTGGCAGGAGACAGTCAGCTATCTATTGCTGTTCCTATGCCATTTCTCCTTAAAAATTTCTGCCCGTGACAGAAATAAAAATAGTAGGAAAGTAAAGACCAGTTATAAATGACCTATACTACAACCTATACTCTGCCAACATACCTTTTGTTGAGGATGAGTTTAGAGGAGGAAGGGGAAGCAAGGCATGCAGGTAGGCAATCCCATGGCTGCTGGCAGCCATACAGGAAAACCCCTGAATATAGACACAACTTCACCAGAAGCCTTTGACTTCAGTTTTACCTTCTGAATAGGAGATTCATCTTCCAAGCAGAAAAAGCCTTTCTGCCAATATCCTGTGCCTACACACTACGACACAATTGTGCCAGTGTCAGTATGCCTGTACTGGCAACACCTCTCCTACACACCCGCTTGTATAGCAGAAAAGGGTACTTCCAGACACATACTAAGTTCATCTTCTTAAAATATAAGTTTCTTGATCTACACATAGATACCCCAGACTGTCAGTAAGACTATAGCTTGCATTTTCTAGCCTTTATACAGGGTTATGGTTTTGTTTGTTGTATTTCATTCTACTAGGACTGCACTCCGTCGTAAAACACAATCATTTCCTCCTAAATCCAGACCTCATTTTAGAGAGGAAGAACTCCCGAGTGTGATTGTTACTCAGAGCATCTTTTCCACTCGAAGATTTCACAAATCCAGCAGAGATGATTTGGCCTGTCCCATGATCAATAAAACTGTTTTATCTTTTGCTACTGACATTACTATGTTTCCTTTCCATGCCTATCTCTGCAAAGGGAGTTAACTAAATTCAATATTAATACAAGCGGTTGCAATTCCAGGACTAACATGACCCTAAAGGGACTGGTAATTAGCACTACATTCACATTGCTATAAGATGCACGTCAGACTAAGTACAGTTCTATTCCTCTTACACTATACTAAACAATATTGCATCCTGGTTTCTCAGTCCTTACATAGCACAAGAGTGAGAAAAATCCCTTGAGGATCTGTGAGCGGAACAGAACTGTTCTTTCAACTGACACAAATATACATCACGCTTCCTCTAAGGATGCTCTGTTAAGCTGATGCATCTTCTCCCTCCTTTTCTTTCAGGCTGCAATCAGGTCTAGTCAATCTCATGAAACTACTGAAAAAGTATGCATTTCTCATTTGCCTTGAGCGATGGCATGTGATGTTGGCTTTCAGTTCAGCTGGAAGCAGAATCTGCGCAAACTAAAATACACTAGAAAGAAGAACATGCAAAGAGTGGCCAAAGGAGCCTCAGAGTGTTTGGCCTCAATTGGCATCTTCTTTCATTCTTACATATTCCAGTGTATTTCCTTCAAGTCTCTCATAGGTTACTATCAGACATTCAAAGGAGAGATCAGGCATCAGAAAAAGCAAGAAGGCATTTTATTACGGTGGGAAAACAAGAAGCTACAATTCAGTAAATGCCTTGAAGGCTTCTGAAATATGTGGAAGTTAGAGTACCAGAGAAGTTCCTGAGAGGAGCTAAATGTTAAGCATGCATGGCACATCATTGTAATTTATACAACAAAAAAATTTACTCAGAATTCTCTCTTGCAGTATACCATAGTATCCATATATCATAGCCTTGCAGTATAGCATAGTAGGGCAGACTGATTTCACCCAACTCACTAATGACCTAGGACCACATGTACTTCAATTACAATGCAAGTACACACTTATTTTCTTGTATTATTCTTAGCTAGTCTGAGGAGGTGAACAGAGACCAAAGAAACAGCAATTGGCAAGAACCAAACCTACCTTCTCCACACTAAGTCTTCTCTTGTAAATAATCCCTTTTTCACAGGCACTAGTTAAATAGCAGCAGCATCAAATACTGCTTCCAAACTCACAGAGAAGAGCAAAATCCGAAGAAAATAGTACCTGAGTCCTGCAGTCCACAGTTGAAAAAGCAGAACATAGCTACCAGGAGAGAATGATGGACCACAAAGAAAAGACCATACATGTGATGGAAGTACCAGGGCTGCTCACCTATGACACTACATCAAGGTCTTCATCTCCTTCATCACTGCATGTTTAGAGGTCATGGATCATATGTATTCTCCCAGTTCCTCCCTTTCGCCAAAACCACCAAGACTGATTAACTTTGAAAATTAAACTGAATCTTTCCATAAAGTTACTTTGTGCTGCATGCTTCTCCTTTGAAGTGGGAGGAGGGGAAGAGCAAAGAGACTCAAAATCCTTCAACTGTGTGGCTCACCAGCAGTCCTTTTGCTGAGGACAAGTTTTTGTGTGGGGGAACTCAGCCTTTGCCACAATAGCCTTTATTCTCCTAGGAGCTTTCAGGAATCAGTCCCTACACAGCCACCCTGACAGTAATACATGATCAAAAAGCAACTTCAACAGGGAACCCTTACTGAAATAGCTTCTCTTTCTTATTTCCCTGTTAAAGAAATATTTTTAGAAATGCAATTTTACTCCCTCCCTTTAAATTAACCACAGTACATAACATACATAAATTCAACAAAATGCTATACAAATTCACAAACAAAGGCTTATTGCTCTCCCTTTTACACTGTGTTTATTAATGGCTTCCACTTCGAAGATGCTGGCAGTGCTTCAAATTCTGTAAGAAGTCTACAGACATCTCTGCAGCATTGGGGCAGTAACACTTACTTGATGCACTGCTCTGCTTTCCTGAAGTTCCAGGGTGGCAGATCTGGCTACAGGCAGTGTTTTCTTCATCCTTTCATTTTGCTGCAAAAATTTATTGATAGCTTTCTCTGAAGTGGAAGAAGAATAACCAGTTTGTACAGAAATGGGCTAAAGAGAAATCTGAAGTTATCTCATCTAGCTACTTCCAAGAGAGCTTAATTTTTCTGTGGCTTGGTTCCCTCAAGCAGTTTTTATTGCCTCACTATCAACATCACAACATCCCTCCCTAAAGCACATACCTACACTACTTTGGGTAAGTGGTACAACAAAGACCTTTTCCCAAAGGACCCTGAAGCACTTGGCAATAAATTGGACTGCTGAAACATCATTTTTTCTAAATGATAACCACAACTCAAGCCTCTGAACATAAACCTCTGTAGAACAACAATCTAACAAGAGCAATTTGACTGGACCGTGTTATTTGACAGACATTTTGCACTGGCTAAAAACATGGAGCTCCACTGCAGTAAAGAGACTCCTTCATTTTTTACTTACTCTCTTTCCATTTAAAGTATTTCTAAGTCTGCACTGAAGGTACAGATTTAATTTCTATTTTGTGCTCCTCAAATACCTGGTCTTTCACTAGAGGACGAAAAGAAAGTGGTTTTTTTTACCTTGTAGAAATCTAAACAGAATCAGCTAACCTACATCTTATGCCAAAACAAACAAGGTCTCCCAAACTTTCCCAAATACAAACAAGTTCTTCTAATACATGCCTGTGAGTACCCAATTTACAATTATGCTAAGGGATTAAAGCATGGAATGAAATCTGTGTAGAATCTGGATTTTAAAAGTGCATCTTCACTCAAAGGACAACATTTGGTAGTTTTAATGGTAAGCCAAGAAATACTTGTCAGCTCTTGTGAAACTGCATCTGTTTGAACTTGAAATACTTCCCTGGCTTAGGAAAACAGTTTTTTCCACTGATACACTCTCAGGCTAATATGAAGCCTAGTTCTAAGTGGGCTTAATTTGATATTTAGGCATGTGTTAAAGTTTAAGCATCTGCATCATCCCTGTGGAGACTACTGCACAGCATGTACTTGGCACCATCTCACTAAGTTGAGGCCTATTACATTTCCTTTGTGGGATGTGCTACCATTCAGGCGAGTTCAAAATGATAAGGTGCAGTCCGTTTAACTTACAAATAAAAAGAATACTAATACTCATGAGGAAAAATGTAATCAGCTTCGACAAACTCCAATCAAGCAAGCTGTAATTAAAAAGCATCTCTCCAGATCTGATGAATTACATCGACACCTATTAACTTTCTCATCTTGCTTCCCTTCCTCCTCCTCCTCAAAAAGTAGATTATATTCTTCACTCTCTTGCATAATAGAGTAATAATCTAGGGCAGCCTAGTTGCCTTCACCATAGAATTAACATCTGCAGAATCAAACAGTATCCAACTGAAAAAGAGAGGGGTAGGAAGAGAAAGGTATTTTTATCATGCTTTGGATTGGATGGAGTTCAAACATAATAGAGCCAGTGAATTCAGGCCAACATTGCATAATACACTGTTCATATGTGAACTTCACTCAAATTCCCATTCATTATAAATTTATGTCTCCAAGAGGAGGTCCTGCAATTGTTACTGTCATATTACTCAGGTTCCTCTCACAAATAATAGAGAAAACTAAGGCATCTGGGATGGCCCATATATTAAATATGGTTCTTGCTGCTTTACTGAAACAAAAAATCCTTTTAAATAGGGTACAGAGAGCATTCTACCACTAAAAAGCCAGTAAAGACAGGAGTAAAAGTACCTTTACTTTTTTTTTTTTTAACCCCAAAATCGTGCTCTAAACTGCATCTTTTTAACTAAGCCAGAGGACAGATTATATATTAAACTCTAACTATACTTGACTAAAGCCGAAATAAGCCAAGGGTAACTGTGTAGACTAAAAACCAACTCCTCCACATCCCAATCTACTATTTGCAAGAGAAGTTGACCTGCTGCAAGGATTGGGATCGAGAACATGAGTGATAGATGGAGCAAACACTTTAAAACTCCACACATCTAATTTACAGGGAGGAAATCTTATGAACTATACTGTATTAAACTTTTTCTGCCTCCAAACCACTTTATTATGGCTCAGGGACTATTAAAAACAAGTGTTTGTGCCTAAAAACAAAAACAACCTAACAACATTTGCTGTTGTGTCTCTTTAATTCTCAACAGCTATGAATTTTCCAGTCCATTCATTTTGTGGTCAGAAAAGCTACGAAAATAAATTCTAAGCACATGGAAGCAAACCTCAAAAAAAAAAAAAATTATTCAAAGTGTCTTATGCAGCTAAGAACTCTAACGAGGACCCTGCTATGACATATAAGCACTCTTGCTTACTCAAATGGAGAATAAAAATCTCTACCGAAATTAAGCAATCTATCTTTAAGTTCTGAATACTGAATACTTGCAATGAACAGTTATGAACAATTGTTATTTACTAATATAACCTGCAGCTAGCAGGTCATTTCCACTGATTCACATTCAAGCATATACTACATGACTTGCAAACAATTTGCAAACAGAAGAGTCTAAATTTGTGCAGTAAGCTTGATTCAGCTTGACCCAAGCATGTGACATTTTAGGAGCTTACTTAATTGTTCTCCCTCACCACTCCCTTTCCAATTCTACTCTCAAATATAAATAAAACAAAATAATCATTCAGACTTTTTCGGTCCATCATAAAGTGTCCACATGAAGAAGTTAGAAAACAGTAATATTCATATATGGTGTATATCCCATATGTGCATCATTGTCATACGTGCACCAAACCAATTTGTTACCAATTTTAGATATACCTGTCTTGGTACTGAAACAATCAGACTTTAGTCTGGGATTTGGCTACTCATAACGTGACGCACATCAATCCCAAAGTACCCTGAAGCAATTTTAGCATTTAGGTTTCTCTTTCATGAACATTCACTAGCACATACCACACTGCAGGAGATACAGGCCAAACTGCTCAGGAGATCAAATGTTTCAACATAAAAGTCCATGTATTGTCTAATTTGACCTTAAATAAGTGCATTTCATTTTTTATATCACCAAGGAAAATACCAAATGTGGCACACCTTCCCTGCATAGGGTGTGCAGTCCAGATTGTCCTCTAAGTAGACCATTAAGATTATATGGCTGCACAAGTCCTTCTTGACTACATACTGATCACCATCTACACAGCAGTACTCCCATCAAAACATATTTTGTAATACATTTGCACCATGAAAATAACCAGAGTACCAACACAGTTTTGATGGAAGCATCTGTAAGATTCAGCTGTAAATTTGATAATTCTTTTTTGCCAAATAAGCCATTCCTATCATGCAATAAATTGTCACACAATAAAGTTTTCTTTCAATAAATGTTGAGATGTTCAGACGTTCACAAAAGCTGTCTAGTACAGTCCAAAGTAGGAAAGTTTGACTTTGTGCTTTGTTTTGCCTGTTTAAACAAAAGCAATCAAAACTCAGCATAATGTATTTGAAAAAGTTTTTTCATGCCACAAAAAACAAATGTCCTCTCATCTGATGATAAACTTAGTAAGTTCTGTGTCTTTTTTTTTTTTTTTTTTTTTTTTTTAAGAGCTGAATGAACTGGATTTATTTAAAATTAGAAATTACAACATGATTGGTTTTGCTCTTGGACAGTGAACAGGAATTTAGACTCGTTAATAAGGGACATCTTTAAAGAAGTCAAGCAGAAACTTCCCAATTTTCAACTGTTTGACAGCTTATATAATTGTGGCACAAATTAGCCGCAGCCTAATAATGGCTTAATCCTTTCTATACCACATTATTTGAAAAAGAAACTTTCATTAAAATGGGAAAAGAAGGAAAGAAAAATAATTCAACTACACCAATGATAGGGCTTATAAATAACTATACTGTTGTGCAAGTTTCTCATTTTCTCAAGTTCTCCAAACAGCATTTGCCATTTCCTCTAGAAAATGATGGACCAGCTGCCCTGTCTCATTTACAAACGTGTTGATCACTTCCTCTTCTTTAAGTAATATCCCTATTTTAGGTGCGACTGCTAAAGTGTTCAAACTGTTGAGTGTCTCAGAATTTCTACTGGACTTTTGCTTGTTTTGACAAGTTTCATGTAGGCAGATGAAATATCAACCCACACCAGGTTGACCAAAAGAAGTGTGCCCCATTTCTTTTTAAGCCTAATATCCCTTTACACATAATATTTTTTAACCTAGTTTATCAAATTTAGCATTTAATGTCTCCTTATAATTCTTACAATTCATAATAGTACTCACCTTCACCAATAGCCTGCACGGTTAATTGCACAGAAAAATACAAGCTGGAAGATTGATCTGGCTGTATTTTCAACAGCAAAAACATTTTTTGTTCAATGGAAGAGGCTTAATATTATAAATTTTATTTGACTATGGGTAAATTTTAAGAAAAGCAGCACTGACAAATCTGAGCTTGGCATGGTAAGAAATAGCTGGTACTACAGCTTCTCCCTATGTCAACTCGGTAGTAATACAGAAGTACAGAGTAACTCTTAGTTAGGATTACAGCTGGACTTAGAAACTTAATTTCTAAGGGCTTTGCCACTCATTAGTTCTTTCTAGCTGAAGAAAAGCAGTACTACAAACTAAGCATTCAAATAAGTGAAATCACTAGTCACTTCTCTTACTCTTCCACGTTAAAAAGCAGCTCAAGAACCTAAAAAATCACAAGTGTTGGGTCTTGTTGCATTTTTTCCTATTCTTATGCTAGCAAGATTTAAAAAAAAAAAAACACACACACAAAAAAAGTTAAGAACAAAAAAAAACCACACACACTTCAGTCCTTATATTCTGCTATCATCTAAAATCCTCAGTCATTAGGAATAAAAAAAAAAAATTACCTCCCTTATAAGGTAGGAGACATTTTAAATCTGTAGTAGAAATAGAAGAGAAGGCACAGGGATGCAGTTATTGGGTTACATATAAGGAAGATAGGCAGCCCTCCAAAGCTGCACTGTAGTTCCTGAGCTATAAAGCCACCTCTCCCCGACACTGCAAGGGACCCAAGACCTTCACGGCAGCTGTGGCTTGCCCCCTGCCACTGGCCACAAGAAGAGCTTATACATTAAAGAAGTATACCAAGCAAGCACAAAGCAGTGAGCAGAGCCATAGTCTTTAACACAACCAAAACAGAGATTCTTTAGCACGTTTGCCACTCTTTACCTAAAGTGAAAACAAAAAATACTATTTAAATCACTCTGATGAGCATCTTTAATAGGATAAAATTCACCAAGTTTCTCCATGCCTGCAGGTGATTGGAGAACTTAACCTGGAGACCTGCCCTTTGAAAATATTTGAAGTCAGCCCAAACCAAGACAATCAGCTGTATTTCCCCCACTCTGGCTGGAGATGGCAAGCTGCGTTACACAAACTCATTACATGTTCCTATGTAAACTGAGCTGACTGTGGTGCAGGAAGTAACCCCCAAGTATTATTTCTACCAAATTTGAAAGAACTTTCAAACTCCTACTTCTTACTAGTGAAAATAAACTCATTCCCTCACCCAAGTCTTTTCACTTCTATTGCCCTTACAATTCAATGAATCCAGCTAAAACTCATTCGTTTTTAAATTTAAGCTAATACTTGCCCTGTCTCTTTCTAATATTCGCCAAATTCTATGAAATATATAAAACCATAATACAATTTTTGTCCTTATCCGATACTGAAACTTACTATATTTACTGATGTAATCTAAAGTTTACTGAAATGAGTGAAAACATACATTACTTTGGCTGAGGCTATTACTTCAAAATTGCAGAGTAAAGTGCTGTCAGCAATTATACCTACTCAACTCCAAGGAAAAAAAAGGGAGAATATGGCCCTTGTACCTACATTTAAAATATTTATATTGGCCATTTAAATATTTATATATTTGTCACTTTAAAATATTTATATAACTATCTATTCAAGCACTTCATATATTGGAGAGTAAACTTATATAATGCAAATAAATTATGTATTAAATATTTACCATAGGTTAATATTTTATGAAATTTACTGTACACACAGTAGGAACGAAACTGGCAAGGGACGAGGAACTCAAGAGACTACTTTTGCACTTTCAGCACAAAACAACAAGCATCACTTACCTCTGCACTGCTTTTAACGGATTTTATAGGCTTGCTAAGAGAACAGCTCTGTTTAGAAATTATGTAATTAAACATCTAAGGATAATTTATCCTGGGGCAGAATTCCACCAAAGTTTGTGGAATTAGTCACAAATAAAGTTGATCCTGCAATTTACACGCTAGCAGATCAAAGAAGGAATCGAAAAAAGTTGAGTATTTTGAAGTATTAATGATCAAACTTCTAAACATGCTTTTGACTCCTGTGCCCTCAATATGGGTTTCTAACAGCTTATTCAAACAGCAAAGCAAAGCTAAATATTTCATTTGTCCTGCAGATTTAGACATGAACAGACCCTCTCAACACAACAAAAACCCATACTCCATGCAGCAGATTTGAAAAACAAACAAACAACTGTCTTCCCCTATAGCTATGAAAGGTTTAACATTTTCTCAGCCCGTAATGAACTCCAGTTTTAACCATCAGGCCGTAACTTGTCCCTGTGTCAAATTCAAAACAGCCATAGTCTATCTGAATCTTTAAAAAAATATGCTGTGAATTAAGAAACAAAATAAAACACAGCAACAATCCTAAGGGTCTTTTGGTCACTGTTCTCTATGCTTTGGGACACACAGGGATGAGTTCAGGATCTCAGAAGCAGCCCTCAAATAATTATGAAGGCATCCTACTGCTGGCATAGTCACTGTCCAAATGAGATTCTTCTAGCAACAACCTATAAGAAATTAATGCCAAAAGGATATTGCAGTACCAATACAGTCCTCATTTACATTTTTATGACAAGTTGATATATCAGCAGTAAGTTTATACCAAAGGGCTATACGAGTAGAAGAGTCCTTCTGGCATTGAAATTTCCTCCGAGCTTTTTAATTCCTTCCTAACTTTTTAATTCTGATTAACAGTCATAATAAACTCTAAATTTACTTACAACCTCCAAGCGTTAGACTTGATTAATCTACATAACATGCCAATTAAGTTAATATACTTCGATTCTGTCTGGTTCTGAAAGATGTTTTAATCTTACTGGCAAATATGAAAACGAGTAAGCAAGTCTCCTTGCTCAGTTTTTGAACAATTGACCTTATTTTGCTGCATTCTAATAAATTAACTTCCCAGTGGGAAGCACGTACTTCAAGAACTAGGAATTGTTCTGCCTGCTAGCAAACATAGCAAGGTTCCGGTCCTTGCACTGACCATATAAGAGAAGCATAGGAGTCAGATTTGCTCCAGAGGTAGAATTTGTCCTCTGGTCCAAGCGAAGTCCCTGTCCACATCCCAGGCTCTCTCCTCTGTCCCTTCCTCATCCTCCATGCTGCTCTATCAGTCCCACCTCCTCTGCCTCCCTGATTCTGCCTGCTGAGGCAGGAGCCTATACTCTCCTGCGCACTGCAGCACAGCATTGCCTCGTGCTGCTCTTGTGGGTCGCTACAATCCATAACCTCCTTCAGCTCCATCACAGTCCACATAGCCTCCTAGCAGCAATCCTCATTACAGTTTATAACCATGGCACACACAGCCTGATTTTGACCACTAAAAATTAAAAGTCACAGCTGACTGGGTGATATGCATTACATTACAAGCAGTTCACTGCCATCTTACTAAGAAATATTTAAAGTGTAGTCTCTGCCCTGAGAGAGTTCTTCAATGACCCTTGTTTAAATTCAAGTAGGGGACTAACAGGACACCCAGAGCTCTCAAGCTTACAGAACCATTAATTTTGATAGATGGCTGTTATTATACCTGTCCATGTTTAATTGTTTTCTACTCCAGTTACCTATAAGCCAATTAGGAAACGCCTGCTGCTTCTTACTTTCACATAAACGGCACCATCCTGATTACAGGGCTGCCAACAAGGAAGAAAAAAGCTTCTTCCAAAAATATGTATATTCAAGTCTATCGTCCCTCCTGCTGTGACTGCCTCTACGTGAAGAATCGCTAACTATTAAACTGCTCTCTTCTCAGGTGAGGTGACATGTTGATTCACAGGTGGGTATTTGCTTCACATTTTAGTTCTGTACGAGTGTGCCAGCCTAATATCTTCAAAACACTTTAGGAAGTACTGCTCTGGCCAGGAGCAGCTGGGGTGTGATGGCCAAGGCACTTTGGAAGCAGCTCTTTCAGAAATGACACTTCGTTGAAGGCAAGCTACCACCTATCTGCCACAGAGAGAGAGCATACAATCAGCAGAAGCTACAAGGTGACCTGCCATCGATTCACGTCCAACTTTACTCAGACCAGCTTATCTGCCTATTTCTTAAGTAATAACAAGGAACTCTATCAGGGTGTTCATAGTACACCCTATTACTCTTCTTATAGTGACCTTTTAATAGAAGACAAAGCTTGAAAGAAGAGAGGGAGGGCACTGGTGAAGACCATATTAACACAGTCCTTCTGGGGACCAACATGCATTGTAATTAATAGTATGGGAATACAAAAACAAACATTAATTTACTATGGAAAAAAAAGGGAACAGAAGCATGATGACCATAGGAAATTCAGCACAAAAAGTCGTGAGAATGCTTAGCTAACTGATCTTCCTTAATGAAATTATGATTGCAGATGAAATAATGTTTCACAAAAATGCTCCCCGATTAATTTCTCAACCAATTCTTTCACTGCAAAATCAATCATGTTTTGAACACATTCTTTTTGCACCAAGTACATTATTCATGAATCAATAGATTATGCAGAGGGCTTGATATGGAAGTGAAGTCTTAGTTTCACACATCCATTTGAACTTCTGTGTATTTTGTTCAGCTACACATGCAGAAAAGCACTGGGAATTAGTTTAGCTATATCCTTAATCATAGTAAGTCAAAGCAAGGGTAGTGCTGTATTTCTGATCCCCCACTCTCAAGGTGAAAATTTTCAGGTGATGAGATATTAGTCTATGGCTCACACCGAACAGCAGATTACAATGCATTTTTAAAGTTCATTTAAAAATCTCATTTCAGCATAGCTTGGAAAGGTTAAATTGCAGTGGAGCAAAGAGATAGTCGCTTACCATCAGTGTCAGACTTGAAGATTTTAATCCGAAATAGCCCTGCTTAATAAATCTGATTGTCCTTCTGCCCCATCCCCAAAAGAAAACAGAATCTCACTGCTAAACATCAGTTACCAGTAAAATGTCATGTTGCAATATAAGCAATGAAAGCAAAATGAGATCTGTGTAACAGCAATAAAAGTCAGAAGCTTCTTAACCTAGGTACTTAATGAATGATGTTAAAATGCTGTTTTACAAACATAAACAAATAAAAACTATCTAATACTAATAATAGTGACCTCTGGATTGAAAGAATTAATGTACACAAGTACTATGGATAAACTGACTCTCAAGAGTTACTTCAGTAGTCTCCTTAGACATCGGTTTGGGAAGAAATGCTGAGACATGAACAAAAGACATCTTCATCTCCACAGAGCCAGAAAAAAAGACATTGCAGAGGTGTGGTGAAAGTTATACTTGCTGACATCCCTCATTTTTCTCTGTTTTCTCAACTTCCCTTTTGCTCTTGGCAGAATCATTAAACAGCATTTTGCAGTGAATCATTCACACAGAGTTTTCAGCAAAGCCTGTGAAAGAACAACACCTTGTACAAGACTCAGGACTTAAGCAGGGCAGCTACAGCCATGGTCCATGCAGAAGTCCTGAAAAGCTGGCCAGACTGCATGTTCAAGATGGCAGTCAGTGAAAATATTTTCTTATCATAAAGGCCCTTTCTTTCACAATTTATAACATGAAACAGAGGAATAGCTCAAGAGGTACGCAAGGGCAGCAGACTACCAAGAGCAGCAGATCAGCCTTGTTCCCACTGCCTACTTCACCGGTGCCCTGCCTCCAGGCAGCCATGCTGGCTGCCAAGGCAGCTGGGGACACTGCTGCCCCCACAGCCAGCACGCTCTCACGTCCCTGTCCGTCCCACCACTGTGGGACCAACAGCAGCAAGCCCAGCTTCTCTCCTTTCCCTCTTCCTTTCTCATTCCGTGCCAGAAGGGTTGACATCCCAACCCTCATTTTTGACTAACAATATTTAAGTTTTCACAAAAGGTGGGTAGCTCTGGGATATAAATTTAAATTTATATCTGATATAAATTTAAATTTTAAATCTTTGAACGATGCTCCACTTCACCTTCCATGTCTGTTTACACAAGCATCATACCGTATCAGCTAGTTCACAGTAAAGTCACAAGCTTTGAAATTTTTAGAACTGTTAGGCTTTGCTCTCAGTATTTGCACAGAATATTCAAGTGAGCTTGTTTCTCCTTGTATGACTGGTTCCCCAAATGCAAAGTCCACATACTGAATAATTCACATTCAGATGACAATGTATTGACACAGCACAGAAAGACGCTCTCTCCAGAGACCAGTGTAGATATCACCAAGAAAATACAGGGGGAGGGAACCACAACTAGACCCTGCTCATGCTGCTCAATGGGAATCATACATACATGACTCCATGTCAATATGAAATACCACTAAACTTCTTATACAAAGCAACCTGTGGACCCTTCCCAATACCATCCACATGTCAGTTATTGCATGTGTCTCCACCACATGCTCTTTAAGTATGCACTGACATAATCCCTGACTCCCTTCTGGTAAACTCTGTGCACACAAGCAGTGAAGCATACTACTCAAGTCCCCCCCTAGGGCCCCCACCCAACAACACACTGTTTCCTCCTATACACTCTTAGCACAGTCAGTGAACATCCCTGGAATTTGTCTTAGAAAGCCATTTCTTGGGGCAAGGTTTGCTTGGTCTGGGAAAGAACGGGTTTGAAATCCTATTTATTAATCTCCTTATTTTCTACAAAGAGTAAGTACCTGCGCTTGTACCACAAGTACTTGCCTGCTTATATTCATCCATGTGAACTGCACAATTAGTCACAATCAACTCAAAGATCAGAGACGTCATTTGGTTTTATTCACGGAATGACACTGATACATACAAGGCCAATGCTTTCCTCTGGTATTACTAACTTCTTTGAAGTGGAAAGACTAGTACTAAAACAAATGTCACGCCTTTGCTCTTTACTGGATGTCACTTTCAAAAAAAAAAAAACCCAGAAAAAGCCACTTACCAATTCATAAAAATGCCTATAGTATTTTCCTTACTATCTCCTCAACTCTTAAAAACTTGTAAATAGAGTCCTCCCAAAGCTAGACAGCTTAGTATTCCACACAATTTAGTTTCTAGGCACAATCAATCTTTGACTGATACACTAAACTCAAGCTGCTTATAAAGTCATTCAGTTCTGGTTAACGGAAAGGAAGATTATATGATATAAACCAAAATATTTTACAGGGTAGGTGCATGAAATCAATGAGTTGCTTAGCTTTTATAGCCAACCTGGTCACAATAGCAGATGACCTTGTCCTTTTCACAACCCAAGGATCAAAAGTGTGCACTTAACATTTTTCTTCTTTAATCTCCTAACTCACAGTCCTGCCATCCTAGTTTTTTATACTTTCATTTGCCAGTTACAGCAGGGAGATTACGAGTGATGTATGTGTTCAAGATCAATACGCCTGTAAGGAGATGGAATTCATATTGATCTCCAGTCATGCAGCATATATGCCTTACTTGTTATAATCCTTCTGCTGTAAACAGAAGCACTGCTCCTGCATGCTGGATTTTTTCCTTATTACTGCTTCAGTAGTGCTCTTTTCTGCTCCTATGTCCCGTTCTCAGACTGCTCCTAGAGCAGTATGTAATCTTTGCTCCCAGGCTTTAAAAACTGAAAACTAATGGCAGCAACAACTGGGTCTAGTGTTTCATGGCAGCAAAACAGAATTTTATCGTTGTGCAAAAGATCCGATCTGATTAATTAGTCCTTCCTAAATTAGAGCACGGACAACAGCTATTAGTGTAACTTAAGTTCCAGTATCCCTGTACAGACTCTATTTCACAGCGACACTGGGAAGGCACAAGGCATCGTGGTAAGCATATTCTGACCATAGAGTCTGATGCAAAGAGTATAAAGAATTATTTGCACACGGAACCATCACAATATTTCCAATAAAATGTTCTATTTTCTGATTATTTGTGTTTATTCAGGTTATAAACAAATCTCTCCCCCTTGTATATATGTTCTTCTCCTCCCAAGTTGATTGTTTTTTCACATTTGATCAAACTTTCCAAAGCAGAAGGGACATTTTTTGACAACCTCCACAACTCGCAGTCTTCTCAGGAGTTGCTTAAAAGTTAAACCCGTGCAGTTGCTGTTCTCAGCCCTTCTTTATCACACCATTGCTGCAAAGCTTCCTAAGTCTTGCTGGACATGTGGTGAGCCACTGGAGAGACACAGCAAGACGACAGGCTGAGCTTTATGCAGCACACAACTGCAGACATTCATTATGGATGAACACCCATAGTGCTTAAAGCAGCACATAACCCACAAATATGGTCTGTTTGTCTCACAAACAGCTGTATCCAGAGAGACTATAAGGACTTAAAAAAAAAAAAAAAAAAAAAAAAAAAATCACACTTTCAAGTTAATCTTTACCATCTAGCAGTCAGACTGCCATTCTGAATACCTGACATACTCCAAAATCCCCACGCTGTGCACAATTCAGAGTAGGAACTTAAAATCTGAATGCCCAACATCCCAACTCCATGAGCCCCAACTGCTGGGTGGTTTTGGTGCTGTTTCTGCACTCCTCATCAATAGAGCACTTTTAAATAAACAAAAACCAAGGAAAATACACTCTGACTTTGAAAAGCTCCAGTATCATTCCGTTGTTGAACAGGAAAATTTTTCAGAGCTCATATTCCATGGATGGGAAAGTTATTTCCCCACCCATATAAACTAATGCTCTGATGTATTATAATACTGTCTTAAAGCACTATTTTTAGCTGAGCCAAATGTGACAAGTACTGAAACAAGTGTATTATCTTATTTGTTTCATCTTGTTTGCAGAAAGGTTTATAAAAATTCATGTGAGGACAAGGATTTAGCATTCTTCCTATGAACATCTGCAATCACATCCCCTACAAGAGCTGACACATCTACTTACATTGATAGCTTCACTTGCAATCATTCCGATTTTCACAGACTTTCAGTAGCTTGTAAAACTGACCCATAATGAGATTTTTTTGCTATGCATCAGATGGAGGCTTTCAGCCTGCATTAATGAATGTCTACCCATTCATTTATGGTATAAAGATATTTTCAGAGTTTTCTCTTCTTATAGAAATATTAACTCTTTGCCATCTTTGGAACATTTTTTCCACCCTGCAAACTACTCAGCTTAAAAGCAATGTAATCCTATGTATGCAAACAACTGACAACAAAATACTACGTATCTCAAAACAAACATATAGATAGAAAACAAAAGATCCTTAAAGATTATAAACTGAGTTAAACCATGCAGATTCTGCCACCTGTCTGGGCATAGCTCAAAGGTCAGCCCAGCGCTACTCAGACTCAGCAAGGCAAGTCTGCCACAAAGGAAGAATTGTTCAATGAAGGAAACAAAACTAAATTTATACTTCCAGTCTTGCAACAGCCCAGAAGTCGTACCTTTTAAAGTCAATGCCTCCTGCTGCTTTATATTTATTCTGGAAACATCAAAGAGAACTTCAAGAATACGTAAGTCCCCTTCCACAGTTTATACTAGTTTAAAAAAAAAAAACATAATACAAACTCGTTCTCCACAGAGAGCTATTTAAAAATGCCACGGTTTTTTTCTTTTCTTAAAACTAGTGCCTTGCTCTCTTAAACAGACCCCCATTGCCACAGGGCCTGCAGCACTGAGCCACACGATGCAGAGATGTCTTCACACATTGCAACACATGACAGAAGCACACCCCCTCAACTGAGCTACATGGAAAGAGCACATCCAGTCATGCAACAAGGCAGAGACAACTGGGAGAGACTGCAGCCACAGGCCTGACAGCACCTCTGGCCACCTGGCAACGCCAACAATACAAAAACTGTGAGCTATTAATTCCTTATTTGAAAATGTCTAATTTTGACAATCCAAAGTTAGCACTGCATTTTGGTATTGAACCAATTTCCAGCTAGTACATAGTGGGGAAGAAAGTACTGCTCTCTTCCCAGAGTAAAAATCTAAATATAAAAGAAATCTGTTGTGTGGTATAATAGAGGCTGATCTACCTCCTCAGCAGAACTTTAACCACTTCAAAAATATGGAATATTTGCATATGAATATCTTCAATGGCAATTAAGCACCTTTTGAGTTTCTACATATAACACAGCAGTATTAATGAATTCATACCACTGTTAATGTAAACTGGTAAAAATGAGAAAGATTTAACAGAATAGTCCAGAAACACTCCTGGAGAAATTAAGATAATGAATTAGACAAAAAAATTGATCTTTTCCCCCTCCCCACTTGATTAACCTGTGATTTCGTGTACAAATGGCATTTACATACACAACAGGAGCAACACCACATCTGTTACATTCAGAAAGCACAGGGTGCAGAAAAGTAGAAGTATATCAAGAAGCAGTTACCTTGCAAGAGCCTGGACAGGCAGAATTTACAGCCTGTAATTTACAACTAAAGCATTTCTCTGAGAACTCTAAGTAATGACATTCAGAATTTTGTCCACCACACAGATGGATTAGCTATTCCACTAACTGCAAGAGAGTTTAACGCAGGAAACCTACCCAGGATAGGGTCTGTGAACAGTCTCTCGTCTCTTTGTATAATGCAGCCAGTAGTTTCTTCATATAGGACTTGACCTTTCACTAAGTTAAGTATCAAAACTTCTGCTCACATCATATCATCAGACATCTCAATTTGTAGACACCATGCACTAAGAATAAAGAAATCTGCTGTACATGCGACAGAAAAGGCATACAAGCAAAGACACCGAGTACAGCTTAGCACCTCAATTCTTACAGCAGCCAAGGACTCATAAGTTTTAATGAGGAGTGTATCTTAGTCATTATGCTGTTAAAAAATAAGAGTTTAGTACGAAAAAAACACTACAGTAACAAATTATTGCCATTTATTTTCAAAATGGACTTCTACTGATTTTCCTAACTCCAATTCAAAATTATCTTACATCTTAAAAAAAAGGAAAAGGTAGCCATTACAAGCTCTACTAATTTCCAGGTTTCTTGTTTAATTTTTAGCATGGATGCCAAAAAAACCCCAAGACTAAGCAATGTGCTTCCCTGTTTAAAGGCAGTACTAAAGATGAGTGGCATAAATTAAGATTCTCCTTCTTTATAAGAAATGCAAAGAAATATATTCCCTTCCCAATTGCAGTGCACACATCAGCACCCTTCACCGACAGAAGCAAGAAGAGGTGGCACTGCTGACCTCAGACTTCAGTCACAGTACGTCTTTATTGCACTACAGCAGCTATAGAAAGCAGGCACTGCTAAAATAACCTTTGGAAAAACATCTTAGCACACGGAGTTTGTCTGGCATAGGCTTGACTGAACATCCACTGCAGAAGGTGCCTATGGCAGGATTAGAGTGTGTTCTGGGTAACCTTTTCAGTAGCAGCTCTAACCCTTGTGTAAGCTGGACAGCGAGAAAGCCACCAACTGTCCCAAAGATGTGCAAAGAAGTGGCTTTTTCTTCCCTATTCCATTTCATGAATCAAGAGAAGAAAAGGGATAAAAGGAAAATCCAGGTCTTTGTGCTTCATATGTGAAATACAGTTAACCAGCAGATCTGCAGCTCTCACAACCCCCTTGATCTGCTTTCCCGGTTCTCTTCTACCCACTCACCACAGTGTCATTGAAGATCTTTGAACTGTCCCCATCTGCGACAACAGACACGCAAGGAAGACATGCTGGCGTGGGGGGGCTTTTGGGGAGAGCCATCGAGCAAAAATGCTGCCAGAGGAAAAGAACAACAAAGAGTTAAGAGATTGTTTGATTTAGATACGTATTTGAAGAGGACCCAGGAGCATGCTGAAAATAGTTGCAGAATCAGAGCATGTTTAGAAGTGGGAAACAGTCTTCAATTTCATCTCAATGAGCTAGCTCAGGGGAAACATGAAAAACATTACTTCCCTCACATAGCATGGCAAGTCTGGTCTCCACATGACGCGTCCACAGCTGTGGACCAATTTGTTGCTACTTTTTCAAATGTGACACCATCCACCCCGACACGCTGGGCCAGTGCCACAGTATCAGAGATACGGGCGTATGCACAGCGAGGCTGCTTTGCTCACCCTGTCTCATGCACAGAAGTCAAGGGACCTGAACTCACTGTGCCTGCAGTGAAGCATATGGGGAAACAGAGAAGGTGGTCTTTGTATTGCTTTGTAACAAAAAATCTATACACTTTAGCCTTTGAGACAGGGCAGCAAGGCAGCTCGCCTCTCTATCTCTGGTACAGCTTTGGAGCACTGAACCAGCTGCTCTGAACCAGTTTGGTGTCTCAGCAACGACAATGTAACACATAAAGGAAGAAGGAAAGACTGCAGCTTTTTTGGTTTGGGTTTTTAAGACTAACTGATGTCATTGGGGAGAAAAACCAGGCAAGCTTGTGGATACAGAAGCCCCTCAGTTGTATTGACCTCACCTGAGGAGAGGAGCAGGCTGGGCCGCCCAGGGGACAGGTACGAGGGGACACCCCCACACAAACAGGGGAACCAGAACAGGCAGTGACCCCAAAATCTGGGTGTTTACTGTAGAAAGTGTTGCCAGAGACAGGCCGGGGGCTACATGAGGCTCTGCCACACTTCTAGCCCACTCACGGGAGGAAGTTATGGAGATGGCTGCTAGCACAGAGACCCAGGCAAAGGTAAGTAAACCAGGCGAGGTGAAACACTGACATGGCTTCTCCCCTCTCCCTCCCGCTCCCCGGGGCACGCAGCCCTC
>NW_009210002.1:0-10697 GCF_000690835.1 Fulmarus glacialis
ATCCCAGCCGAAACCAGGACACAGGGAAAATTGACAAGTTTCAAGACTAAACTAAATGAACAATAGAAGTCTTCACCCTATGTCAGCAAGGAGTAAAAACTAGGAAAACTCTGTCCTTTTGACTCCTCAAAAATTTAGTAGCTATACTCTGTCCTTGCAATATTCACCAGCTCTTGTCTTCACTTTCTCTTACTCCTTTCATCTCTCTCAGTGGGTAAAAGGCAAGTTGCACATTGTTGTACTGTGATTCATCCTGAATGCAAAAATACCCTTTTAGTATGACATGTGGTGTTAATCACCATCTTCCTCTCACTTGATGTCAGAGTTGGCAATTTTCTAGCATCTTCACTGGATGGCCATGTGTACATCATTTCCCATTTCTTCATTGCATCCAAGTATGGGTAGCAACTGCAACTAAACTAACCTATTTCAAGAGGTTGTGGTTTTTTTTTTTTTACATACTCAGAATCTGTCTCATTTTTAGTCAGTGTTAGATATTAGAGAGATTAAACTACTCTCAACCTCAATGGATATAAATCAATGCATCTTTTAATACAGGGGTTTTTTGTTTGGTTTTCTTTTGATGTCACTGTATTCCTCTCAGCTATTTATTTATATGAGGGGAAAGCCAAGTACATTTTTTCACCCCCTGCCAATAAGCTGATTGTTCTTTGGCTCAAGCTGTTCAATATATTCCAGACTAGAGCAGGGAAGTTATTTGTCCTCAGCAGTTTGGCAGTGTTCTGCTATGTTAAACAGATGCTGTGTTTTACACCCCATTCGTAACTACTTATCGCTGGTGGACTTAAAGATATTTGCCCATTAGCTCTTCTTGGTTCCCAGAGGTCAAGATGCACATTAAAATATCTCATTCTTTCCTCCACTGTGTTTATGCTGTGTGCTAATTCTACCAGAAAACTTTGTTTAGCTCAAGTTGCAGTATTAGGATTTGCATGTGGTTCTTGGAGTAGGTCCTTTGGAGCTCCTAAGGTTTCACAGATAATACCACTACTAAATTCCTTGTACCGTAAGTATCAGTTCTCACCAGGAAGCAAACTCAATGAGAGCTATGAACACTGCAAACAAGTAGCAGGAATATATAATGAATTTGTAAAGGAAATTCTCACTCTCACTAAGGTGTTTAGTCCTTGGACAACTATCTATGAAATGAACAGTTCAAAATTTCTCCTTTTAATTCTACAGCTAATATATATCAGCCTCTCTGTAGCACCAAGGGTAAATGCAAAATCTTTATGATTCATAAATATTTTCCCAAAATAAACCCCAAAGTCTAGAAGTATGTGCTGTTAGATATTACCTATTCACTCATTCTTCAATTACGCAACTTCTCAACAACATAGCTCACTGCACCCTCCACACCTACACCATGAATTTTAATCAATTTACACACAGTTCACTCAAAATAAATAATAAATAAAATAGATACCCCATAGTAGAACATTTCAGCCTAGAAAGTGATAATTATACTCAACACAGGACAATATCAACATGTAAAAGGTGTGCATAAATACTAATGCACACCTACTGCAGTAAAATATCTAGCATTTCACACTATGAGAAAGGATGGTTTCATTATCAGGGTTAGGTTAAAATCCCAGTTGATACAAAGTTATCTCCTATAGAGAAGTTTACATGGGAAATTTAGAGTGTGGATATTGTTGATAATGAAGGAACAGAGCAAAAAGATAATATGAAGGAGACTGGGGAGCACACAGTAGGAAAAACCAAGGCACTAATAAAAGATGGCATAACAACAGACAGAAGAAAGAGAATAAGAATATAAGCATTATTTGAATAGCATAAAGAAATGCATACTTATTAAAAGATTCACTAACTTCTAATGAAATAGCTCTACTTAAATGGTAAGTATGATTCTGCAGAGAACCCTTTCCAAACATCTAGTGGTAATTTCTTATAGTACAATCTCTGGTAATAAATCTTTTGATCTTAGCAACAAAAGAATCAAAATGAAAGGGTAGTCTCAGAAAAGCATGGATTTTTTCCATGCTTTCACACTAAATCTGCTCAGTAAAATAAATCACAGAAGGTCAATGTACAGAGGAAAGAATAATTTAGGTCAAAACATTTATTTATAATATCCAATGAAAATCCATCATCACAAGTAACAGAAAAATATTCCCTATTCTGGAAATGTAATTGCATGCAATGGCACCCAGATAAAAGTTATGGTAGGAACCTAGATAATAATCAAGCAGATAAAGAACTGATGATGAACGAAACAAAATTTTAACAGACAAGTAGCTAGTCACTTCAGTATTGAACAACATATTTAATGAAATAAAATGGTTGCCAGCAATATTTTTTGTTTTGAAACTGAAGTGTAATTTGTGCATTGAGGCTACTGTATCACAAGAAACTGCCAAATTTGTGTGCATCTGTGCGTGTGTGAAATTGATTGATTTAGTAGATAGTATGGAAAAAATACATAACACTAATGTTGTCCACACCTATATGAACTGGCACTTTGCAAGAGGAGAAGTAGGCCAAAAGGGCGGGGCAGAATACAAGAATATTGGCATTGACATAACCTTGGGTCGTCTATTTTATGTACAAACAAGCACCTCTGCTCTGACAGCAGTTTTACAAGCATTAAATTAGCAAGAAAAAAAATATTTCTCCAATCATTTTTTGGAACCAGTAGAAGGTAGAGAATATCTAAGACTAAGATTGCACCATCTGGCTTAGAGAAACATGGTATGATCAAGAGATGACTTTACAGGAGTCTATAAACCCGTGAGCAACAGGAAGAATAAGGTCATTAGTGCTATTCTTTATGTGAAAATACAAGTAGAGTGCATCAGATAAAATTATTAGGCAGCGGGTTAAAAACAAAAAAAAAGAGGTATTTCATTTAACATATCTAGACCCTGAAATTCACTGATACAGGATGTGGCAATTAAGAGGGAAAGGGATTTTGAATTGGCTGACCACACTTTGAATACCTTTCACCCCCTCCATCCTGGCCTTAGTGAACAAGTAGAAAAAATTATTTGTAATGCAAAACCCCTGTTACTGTTACCGAAATAATTTATTTTTGAGGTCCCATCCCCCATTTTATTGTTCAGCTGTGTGCCACGTAAGATGGAGAAATATGGATAACATCCTATCATTTCCCTTTTGTGTTCACAAAGTAGGAAAACCAGCTTAAAGATCTAATTCGGCTTGCTTTGCGTACCACCTGTTGCTTGTCCTTGTGGACAACCAGGAAAAGGCATGGCATCATTAAACAAATCCACCCGAAGAGCATTAGAGGAAAAAAAATTTACACTCACCTAACAGCAGACATGACTGCAGCATACAGAAGCTTTTCATTTGCAACTTTGTGTAATAGAAATACGGTATTACTATCTTGTGACTATCCTCCTTGTCAATGGCCCTGTGAGCAGCTGTACATAACAGACAACAAGCAATGACAAAGGACAAAGAAAAGGTACATGGCCAGCCTGAGAAAAGACCCTGGAGAGAACACACACCACCTATAATCTCTTTTTTTTATTTCCACTTAAAAAAGAAAAAATACAGATTCCCCTTCTAAACTTTTTTTTTTTAAATTATTTTTATTAGTGACAGAACTGATCTGTAAAGTCTAGAATGCATGTTAGCAGGTAGGATTTTATCTTAGGCAATGCCTAATAATAAAGGCAATATCTTTGTGCAGATACTAAACTGTCATTGGAAAGAACGGAACATACAGATGAAGATGCACAAATAATCCTTTGCTAGAGAGGTGTTACGCCCAGCTTTTCTCCAAATGTTCCAGTATTGACTAGTAAAGAATAATTTGATGCCAGGCCACTGCCAGATTTTCATTACTGCTATTTTAATGTCTTTCTATGGAAGCATGATCTCCTATTTTATAGCTGTCAAATGTGTTATGAAAATAAGTAAAAAATCTTGTTCACACATGTTGAGCTCTACATTTCAGTGTAGGCAGTATGCTCCAACAAGATGTACTTGACAAGGAATTATTTCCTTTATGTTTTTCAGGGGTTTCATTCCTATAACTTCATTAAAAATGTATCTGCATACTGTTAAAAAATATGTAGAGAAGATACATTTACAGATAAGTAGTAAATGTATATTTTTAAGTCCCAAACCAAAGGGCCTACAGCAGATTTTGTATCCCCAAGGCTTCACACCTGCATATTTGCTTTTCCAAAAAGTACCAACAGGTGTTATTTATGATATCAGAAAAGGCTGCATGAGTCCAGGACTCTAAAACTTGCAGTAGCACTTGAATCTAGTCACGATTAAATTCAGCAAAGTGAATCATGCACCATGTTTCCAGCAATGCATGCTATCCCAAAAAGCTAACCTACAAAAGATTTATACTTTTATTCAGTTCCCTAATTTACCTGCCTCTGCCTAGAACTATATATACCATACAGCACTGTCGTCCCATGACACTTTCAACATAGCTAGGGTAAAATTGCCTTGCCATCAAGTAAGAAGCAGAAAACCAATTCCCATATTCAAGGAAATTGTAATTTGAGAAGATAATGAATCAATAATACAGTGTCTCATGGTTATCAAAGTCCCTGAACAATTTCACAAGTGTAGGTCAAGAGCCTTAGATCAGACAGTGCCCTGGTTAGACTGCAGTTTGGTTACCTCCGTGTTTCTTCTTACCCAGTTTTGTCTAAATTGGATACTTCCCCAAGTAAAGCCACATTTGTTTTTTAAGCTGTCCTTGATCTCTCTTTTCTGCCAATTGCTTCCTAACCTATGTCAAGCACTGTAATTTCCCACCAGTACTTACATTGCTCGGTACTCCACCAGAAACAGCAATATCGGGAATGCTGACCTATGAAGAACACCATATGGCTGCAGATGTTCTTAAGCACCATGTTGTCTAACCCACCTCACAGTAAGCCCAGATGCCATGGTAATTAAAAGCTGGATACCATCCAAAGGCTAGTGTATAGCACAATCCCAAAATTCTCCAATATGTAGAGATAGTCTAATTTCATTAATAAATAATTTTAGGAAAATAGATTTAATGAGAGTTACAGCACCAGACACAAATATAAACTAGGACATGCATTTATAGAAAGAAGTAACTATGGGTCATCCCCACATACATACCTTGTTGGTCTAGTTAATATTTAGATATTCTCTAACTAACTATAGTGCATCAGAATAATCAGAATATTCATGAAGGTGCGTTTACTTTCACTCATCTTTTACTCATTGAATTCCAACTTTTTTTCTGTAACATTGCCAATAGGAATGCTTAAAAAAATTATAACCACAAGTACGAACATTTATGCTTCATTGCACAAACATTTGTGCTAAACAAACCTCAAAGGGTTATGTCCTTTACTAAGCAACCTAATTTAAAAATTTAAATGCGTAGGAAATGCTTTTCTAATATTTCTCCCTTAGCTCTGGGAACACAGAAGATACATTATCCACAACTTTCAGTCAAGCATTTTTATGACCATCAAATTAAATGAAAAATATTTCAAAGTGGAAGATTCCATACAGCAGCACACAGACCTGACAAAAGTACAATATACTAGCCAAACATTTTTTAAAAATTATTCTTACAAAAGTCAAGGCATATCTTCTCTGCATGCTCTAGAGAAAATATTATCCTTATTGATTATCAGTACATCTCCTTGAAGATTAAAATCTTTCTTCATTACAGAACATTTTTATCTTCAACACCCTCAATAGATATCATCAAAAAGGATGTGCTTACAAAGAGAGACAACATTTTCTTTCTCTCTAAAGACATGGAACATACAGGCAATCTATAGAGAATAATTGCATTTTACATAATTAGCTAACTATGCACATCCTTCACTATGCATCAACATTAAAGCTAGGCTTTTAATGCCATTCTAGGTTATGTGTTTGGACACAGCAAAGGACAAATGACCATGATTATTGGTCATTTTATTTTACTGCTTATTTCACTCTATTCATTTGCATAAAGATTATAAGGTAGCAAATCAAAAGCGAGAGGAAAGGATGATGAACTCATCTTTAACACATGTAGAAGGCTTTCTTGAGTGAGCAGCTAGTATGTCTCTGGGGAGAAAATGCCCCACTGCTAGAAAAAGTAAGTTTATCTTAATTAGTAGATCAATGAGCATAATTATATTCTATTATGGGACTGACTCAGTAAAGTACAAGTTGGCTTAACCAGTTAAAGTACAGTTGAGAACCCTGAGTCCATAAAATGGGCTTGGAGATCTAGGAATCGTTACCCATGAAATTTTCAGTACTTTCGGCTGCCAAGCAGAAATCTTCTCTCTCAGAGTACTCTGAACACTTCCACATATGAAAATAATAATTTAACCATCATATGCCTATGCATGACCCCATACATAAATGCAGTCCCTAGGTCACAACCATCCAATTATCACCTATGTTATCTCAGTAAGTAATTGGACTTTGATCTCTCTTGTTGATTTCTATTGAAATACAAAGTGACTTTTCAAAACAAAAAGCTGTTTGTTCAAGGAAACATAAGACAAGAGGAAAAGAGTAAAAAAGAAGTGCATAGGACCTATGTGCAAGTTTTCCTTGCAAGTTTCAGTAGGTCCACTTGTTCCAAGTACCTGCCATAATTGGGAACAGATGAAATGGCTGTCCAGAAGCCTTTGTCTTAACCTGATTCAATCAGTGTGCATTCCTCTGAGGTCACAGGCAGTGTTTCATTCTTTTCGAAGTTTCTTTGTCTGTTCTGGGAATTTGGAGCCTGCCCAATTGATTAGTTCATCAATAAAGGTATAGAGGACAAAAGTACACTTCTACAAAAGAGTTTGCTGTTCATTCAGCACCTTCAGTTATGTTACTATCATTGCCATCTTCATGCAGCCTCCTTCAGGACTGAATTAATGCTTTTACTTCTGTAGCAGAGAGTATGAAAAAAAAAAAAAAATCAGGCGTGCACCAGTAATATTAATTAGAAATAAACATGACATCCCCCACTATGGCCACAAGCTCCTTACAGAAAAGGATATGGGCAAGGATGACCAAGTATTGTATTGTCAGTTTTCTAAAGAAGGAAACATCTTTAGATTGTCACACATGTGCATTCTGGGGCTCTGGAGTCAACACCCTGCCGCTGCCATAGGTTATACTTTTTTCTGTGACTCAGGGAAAAGGCAAACAACATAAGGATGCAGGAAATAACTGCAGTTATGATATAGGCTGCTCAGATGCTGTGATAACAGAAACCAGATAATTGTCTTAGACAGAGACATTTGCCTGGACAGAAAATAATACCTTCCCTAAGAGATAGCAGGCTCTATTAATGAGAATATTAACTAAATAAAAAAATAATTAATTTCCCTTTGAATTAAAAGACGGGTTTAATTATTTACTAAAGGGCATAAGTCTGCCTAGAGAGAACAAAATGACAGAGCATCAACTTTTCAATGTTAACACTGAAATTTGGCTATGCAAAGTTCACAGTACAATCTAAAACTGCAGTAATAAGACTAAAGAAGGGTCTTTTAGAGCTTTTCAGATCACAATCCACATGTGCAGATGAGATCATGCTAGCTTTATGCTTTGTGGCAAGAGCATGACAGTAACCAAGACAACAGCACAAATGCTTACTGCAAATTCCTCTTATTGGAGTATACAGAACGTGGTGACCAGCCTATTCTTTCCTCCAGATAAAGCCCAGTCATCTATATTACCACAAGATCTCATTAAGACTAAAGCTTGTCTCAGCTAATTAACATTAACTCTTGCATTTATCATGCCCAGTTTTAGTCAGCTGGTGCATGGTTTGGGGTCCAAATTGGGGAGCAAAGAATCCGTAAGTTGTACCACAAAACAATTCCCTGTGGGAAACTGCACAGGGTAGAAATACTTGTACGGGGATGGGCCCCTGTGAGTGTATTGACCTACCATCGGTACTCTTTTGCTGCACTATATTGTATTCAACAGAGCACTTAAGCATACATGTTTAAGCCCCTTTATTTCTGTTAGATCTAAACAGATAGTTAAGTCCTCCAAGTTTGTGCATTGCATTCGAAATTGGATGCCTTCTTTATAGGGAAGGATGAAACAACTCTCTCATATTAACCAGTCTTGAACTCTAGCACCTCCAGCACAACCTGAACGCATTTCTGAACTTTGAAATAGGTTCCATTACATTTCAGTGCACCTCTGCTCTTATTGCTTTCTAGTCAGTTGAATGCTTATCTGTACAAAACCTTCTGAGTTATGTTCATCATTACTTTCAGGTTCATGGCTGCTCTAGCTTCCCTGACAGCATCAGAATGACCTCATTCTTCACATTCATTTGTTCTTCCCATAAATAAATTTCTCAGGTCACATAAGTTCATTTCAAAGAGGTGTCTTCTTTTGCTAAGCACCATAACACGTCGTGTGATGGTCTTCAGCTACCTAATTCATCATGGACTGTCTCAGCATACACCTTTCCTTTGCACTTACCCACAGGCTTAATCCAAAACTTACTGAAGCCAAAGGGCTTAAGGGAGCCTTTTTCCTTTTCAGCATCCTTTAGATGAGCTCTATTTTCTAACCTGCACTTCTTGATACAAAAAATTACATTCAGGTAAACATGTCTCTGTCTATTCTGGTGGTCACTGATTATCAAATACAAACTAATTCTTCCCTTTTGAAAACATAGGTACCATCTGGGACAACCATAAAAATAATTCTACTAATTTTTTAAAAATACTGTTGCTATTATCTTTTGTTTAATAAGCTCCTGCGTCATCACAGGAAACTTATTTCAGCAGAAGGGCTACAAAATCCACCCACCTAAAATTTACCATAGGTACATGTACTAAAAAGAAATTCTAAATTTGGGACTCAGTTCTTCTTACTATAAGTTCTATATTTTATTCATTCACTGTGACAGTGCAGACATAGAGAACAAAATACCAAACCTCAATTTTATATAAAACCATTTCCCTTTACAATGATTAAAATTTTCTATCAATAGCTAATTATTATATTACAAAATCTCACAACTGCACTTACAATTATTTTGCAAGAATCCATATTTTATTGCGTGCTAAGCTATGACTAAGCTACTTCAGTATTTTTCAGCATATATTTTTGAGAACATCTCAAACTTCTCAAAAATGTCTGTATTCTCACAGATTTTATGGAAGAAATCTTATCATCATTTGGTAAGGTGTCAAACAGAGGCAAAAGTGAGGTTAACTAAGAGACACAGGCCATCTTTTGGGGGAATCATATTGTTGCCATTCTAACTGCACGGCCACACTTTTTTCTTCCTTTTATTTAAAAATCAAATAAACTTTTAATCAAAAAAGTTATGGGTGTGGAGCATTGCAAGCTTGCAAGCTATTAGATTACAGCGTCTTTGCACTTTCTGCCCTAATGGTGGATTTAGAGAGAAGCTAGTCAGTTATAAACAATTATAGAAGTTGATTAGATGCAAAAACAGAAATGGAGTGGATTTGTATTTATTTATCCAAGAAACCTGTCGCTTATTTTATTTTTATTGTTTTCCCTGATACTATTCTGCTGCGTTGCAATTAAATTAAAAGGCCCAACTGGCAGACAAAATATAACGAGTTATTGCACTGATATAACCTATTCTGGGAATTCAAAAATGCTTTCTCAACATGCAGCAAGGTTTTATAAGAAAATCATCCACAGTTCCTTCTGCAATGAGAATTTGCATATCAAATACTCATTAGTTCGGAGTGGTGGGAAAGTGTTTACAAAAGGTCAAATCCATATCCTCTTTCATAGCCATTAAAGAAAATAATTATAACATACTTAGAAATAATTGTAAAATATTTTAACAAAATATATTTGGTTGCTACTTGCAACTATTTATCAAAGATTCCTGGGTTTACATGTGTGGTTTTCAACTTTTCCACAGACTGCATGCAGGTTAAGAACCACACATTTAAATATGTGCAAGACTACAAAAATGGATTCAAATGTCAGAAAGGATATGAAGAAAACCTTAAATTTTAGAATTTAGATATATTAGGAATTCCCAAAGATAACATAACAGAAAACAAATAAAATTTTCTAACATGCATGAAACATCGTAGAGAATCAACTGCCCCTTCCTCTCTCTCTCATTTCAACATGCTCTTCACTCATGTATCCAAACTGTACAACATTTCTAACCTGTATTGGTTTTCGCTGTTGATTAAGTCTGCATACACATTCTTTTATTATGATATTGTTAAAGTTACAATGTTGTCAACCATTTAACTAAGTTAAATTTTAGCAAGCACATGGAAAAAAAACCTAGCCTGCCTCCACTAATTTTTTATGAGGACACTCAAACTATTATCAAATTTATAAACATTTTAAACCAACAAGATCACATGCTTTATGTCATTAACAGAATCATCTTCCTTTTCTCGCATTAAAGATGAAACCATCAGACACCTAATTGTCAGACTGAATTCCCTTCTGCCCATTGCTGAAACTGACTCTTTCTAGTTGTTACTGCTGAAAGTCTCCACATAAAAACCTTAATGCTGTCAGCCTTATTTCAGGCTACGTTAGACTTTATAATGGAAAGTTCTGATTTTTAGATTCTGAAATCTAGAGACGCACCAAGTATAAGATCTTTCCTATGTGCAGGTTCAAAATATGATCTACTAACAGCCACATAGAAAGGCTGTGTATATGGAAAACTATAAATAAAAATTTATTAAAAATTC